>NW_026652088.1:0-73785 GCF_029873635.1 Malania oleifera
AGGCTCTTATGCAATCATCTTAAAACATTATCTCACGCGATTGAAATTTTATGGTTTGCTATGAATGTTCTTGGGTCATGAACACTATTGCATGTCTTATATATATCTCTGATGATCTATGGTCTATAAGGGCAACTACAATGATAATGATAAAGAAAGTTGGATATATAGTCTATAAGTTGGACTTAGGAGTGCAAAATAATTGCTTTACGCATGACATGCTTAATGAAATTAATTTTGTTTAGTATAAGCAAACTGTGTTCATCTAGCTCGTTAATTCAAATTGATAGGGGGAGTTCAAATATAAATTCCAATATTGTTTTGATCACGAACCCATTTTCAGCTTAGATATATGTTAATTCAATGTGGCATGTGTTTAATGAAATGGATATCATTGATATTTATTGTTTTGCCACAGTGTTTGTGTTTACCAATATGTCTTGTAGTGATTGCTAAATCTTAAAGGATCATCATGGTTATGGTTTTAGGGTTAGATTTTTGGATGAGCTTAATTGATAAAACCAGAAAAAATTGGGACTTGAATGATCTTTAAATTTTTTTTTCTTGGGCAAGCAACCCCCAGTACTTAACAAACATCATAAGGGGGATATAAATTTATATATATACATATATCTTTATTGTAATACTTTATGGCAGAAATAATTTCAAAACTAATTTTTTTCTCTTCTGTTGTTGTTGCTGTTGTGTTTTATTATAGTAGCTGATTATATTATTATTATTATTTGATGATTATTATTATTATTATCTGTTTTTAAAGTCGCATAATGGTTTAAGATTAACTACACATAAAAAATGCATGCGAATAGTTAGATATATTTATGCTTCAAAACTATTCTTTATATACTACAGATCTTTGAATTCAAATTTTCTGCGGGTCTCATCAAACACTTAAATCACAATGGTTTGAGAATATTTCTAATTAACTAACGTTTTTCAAAAAAACACGAAAAAAAAAATTTAATAAATCAATTAAAAAAAAAAAGTTAAGAGTAATTATGAAGGGCACTATAAGATGTTAGGGATAATAGGATCAATACAAATTTACAAGTGATATGAAGCGTTTAGAGTGAACCGGAAGAATCCATAACTAATATGTTTACTAGTTCACTCACAAAATCAAATACCCAATGCACTAGGAAAAATTACACTACTTATGAGATGATAAGGAAAATTCTAGAGGGCTGCCACCTAAACTGGAACCAAAAGCTACTGCTATAACGGAAGGAAGAAATTGAAAACCACTTCCGTAGATGAACTTATAAGTTTCTTTACTTCACCTACGAAATGACAATGAATGAAAAGAGTGGTAAAACCAAAAGCCCAAGACAAATAAGTCTTCAAAGCCTCAAAAAAAAGAATCAAGTAGTGACAAATAAATGGATAAGATGAAGTAGCATTTAGATCTAAAAAGTTAGCAAAAAATTTAAGAAGGAAAAAAAAGTTCAAAGAAAAATCAATCTGAATCAAACGGAATAAGAAGAAAGAAGTTAGTAGAAAATCAAAGAAATAAAATCCCACATGTTACAATTGCCAACAAGTTGGACATATTCAAAACGAATATCACTTACTAAAGAAAAGAATCTAAGAAAAAAAGAAAAAGGTCATGGAAAGGCCACGACCTGGACATGATTGAGTACAAGAGTTCAGAGAAACGAATCAAGTGACCAAGAGGTTGTTAACGGGCTTTATGGCTTCGGGACAATGAGAAAGCTTCTCATCTAATCTTTAAACAAATTCTTGTAGTGATGGAATCCGATGATAGGCATGTCATCTATGAAGAACTCAGAATGATATATCAAATTCATAAAGGCTAATTAAAGTAACTAAAACAAAATACTTCATTGAAAAATTATGAATGAAGGAAATATGAAAGAGTTAGAATTCCCAGGCTGCGAAAGAGAAAACGGATTATAGAATAAGAAAATAGAAAGTAAGAATGAAGCTATGATAAAGGAATTAGAAGCTAAAAAATATTACTGAAAATGAAAAAGATTTAAAAAATTAAAGAATTAGAAAGCAAGAATGAAAAGTTGAGAGAAGGACCTTCGATTTCTATCCTCTATAGAATAAAGAAAATTATATATATATATATATATATGTATATATATATCTTATATATATATCTATCTGAATTAGAGGATAAGATAAGAAAACTATCTCTAAGAATTAGAAAAATCACTAAAGAGGTTGACAACAAGAAAGGAAGAGTTAAATGGATCGAAAAACAGATAAAGTAAAGAAAATATCATTTAACTTTACAAAATGGAAAAGCAACTGTGACAAAATGGTAGGCTCCCAAAAGAATTTCTCTAAACAAAGAAGGCATTGGATTTAATGGAATTGAAAATAAAAAGAAAAGGAATCTTTACATGGATTATTTCTGCAAAAGCCTCCAAAGATAATGCCAAACCCAACATTCTTAATGGCTTACACGAACAACATATGCTATCAATGTAGACAATGGGATATAAAGTTTTGAATGTTCCATTAAGAGAAAATATGTGGAAAACTAAAAACAAATATGGAGAGTAAAGGAAACTCTTTATGAAACCAACCGGACTTAAGAAACGTATGGGTAACAAGATTGATAGACTAGTTCATAAAGTGAAAAACTCCAGGATTAAGTCATTCCCTTTAAAATGAGAAAGTAAAAATTAATAATGATCAACAATTGAACTCGTTGAAATATAAAAAAACTTAAAGATGAGTTAAGATGAGTTTGAGAATGATGCCTATATAAGATGCTATATGCACAAATGGTTACATGCCTATATGATAAGCTATCATAGCTAAAACTATTGAGTGACTTATATTGATATTTATGGCTCACTATGTTGAAAATTTGAGTTGAGATGATGAGCATAAGCATGAATTCTAAAAAAAATATGAGATAATTATTGATCATGCATGCTATTGTGTGAAATTACATGAATAGACTACTATTTTTTATATTGATATTCATGAGCTATGAGAGATCTACTGGTTATGTATCCATGGTTGTGTAAATGTGAGAATGACTTTGGTATATATAAAGTTTTAGTATACAATGAATATTTTTGGTATCCACATTTTTAAAATTAATTGTATCACAATTTTTTTTTTTTTAAAAAAAAAAAACCATTAGTATCACAATCTAAAAGATCAAATTGGTTTTAAAGCATGACACGAATAAATCATATCTTTGAGCAAGTATGACATTGATGATTGAGCATAATTCTTGAATTGATAAATATATGAATCAATGTTTTGAATATAGGATGATGAAAGCAAAATTGATAAAAAAATTGATGTATTGAATGCAGGGGGAGTGTTATGTCCATAGTGCTTATATTATGATTGTTTCCCTATTAATCAATTCAAAGAATTTTCAATTGGTATCATGAATTAAATTTTCAATTGGTATTATGAATTTAAATAGATACATGAATTCCATTTTAAATCAGTATCATAAAATCAACAATTGAAATCTTGAATATTGTCTAAAGGAAAAGTTGTTAGTAATGAAGTTTATAACTTATATACTTGAATGTTATAACACACTACACATGTTATATTGAAAAATAATAAATTGAGTGTGTTCATATGTTTTGATATGCATGTTTGATGACATGCTCAACATGTGATTTTACTTGAACTTAATCATTTTTTTTCCTTTTTGATGGATGTCAAAGGGGGAGAAGTTTTAAAGCAAAAATTGAACATAATATTGCAACATTGTAAAACTGAGCATGAACATAATATATATCAAAAGGATAAGTATTTGATAGTGATGAGCATGATTGTAAAAGAGGTTTTGAAATTGATATTGATCTTACAAATATTGTTAAGATGATGCTTATTAAAAGAGGGAGTCTTTTTTAGGCTCACTCTAATTTTTGCTTCTTATTTGTCATCATAAAAAAGGGAGAGATTTGTTGGTCTTACAAGGCTTATAATCTTATTTTGATGCTAACAAACAAGTAGAACTTAACATAATATGTTAAGCGATGTATTTTTAGGACTCAAGGATAGAGCGTTAAAGAATTCATGAGAGCTTTTACTTCAAAGAAGGAATTCAATATAAAGCTAAAAGCATGGATTCAAAAATGGATTCAAAGATAAAAGCTTGAGAATCATGAGAGCATGAGGATTAAAGAAAACTTGATGAAAGATCAAAGAAAGATGAAGCAAGCATAAAGACCTCAAAGAATTCAAGAATTGAAAATTCGAAAGAGTCTATAGGAAATTTCATTTAAGTACTTCAAATAATTTCAATATGAATACATGAAACTTTTAGGTTAATTTATTGGACCTAGATACCTTTTAGCATATTTGGAAAATATTTTTATAAGGTCACAAATTATTTAAAAAATGTTCGAATCATTTTTGGAATGAAAAGCACCAAAAAGAGGATTTTCCAAATGTTGTTAATTTTTCTATATACGCATTAAGGTGCATTTTTCTTTATAAAAAAATATTTATTTTGAAAAGTGTTCAACATAAAAGTTGTAGGCGTTTCTCTTAGCTTTCATTTTACACCAAGATCATCAAATTTGGAGTTACACAGAAAACGTTACGACTGAAACACTGAAGGGTACTTGAAGCTGACCACAGCTTGACAGCAACCTGACAGCAGCCTGGGTGGTCAAGCCAGGCGACTGGCTATGTCCTGGTAGGTGACTACCACCCTATTGCCCTTGCTACCCCTTTAAAAAAACATGGCAGGCGACTGCCCCGAACAGAATTTTAAAAACAACCTCAACAGAAACATTTTTTAAATGGTTGCTGGGGCTCAAACTTTGTGAAACGTAGGGGATACTCCAAGTCACTTAGGGACCAAGTTACATACCTTTTAAAGTCTATAAATAAGCCTCAAAGATCATTGAATCAATGCACCAAGAATTCAAATTCAGCAAAAATTCAAAATTTCTCTCAATTGCTCTTAAATTCTCATGGCTCGCTCTTGCTCTCACTTGCACAAATTCAACTAAGTTTTTGCTGATCTTCTTCCATAAGAATTATGCTACAAATTCTAAATCTTTTAATCATTGAAAGAATTAATTAGAGATATACTTTATTGAGCTTCAAGTTAATTTCCATATTGTTATTTACTTTGAAGTATATTATAGTTTTGAATTGTTGTACTAATCAGCTCTTTTAGGAGCAAATTCTTTGCACACAAATATTTGATTTGTATCTTGTAGAATGATGATTCCAAGGGTTGTTTGGATTGTTGGCTAAGTAAGGGGATATTGTTTAGAGAGGCGGGCTCTAGCCTAGTTAACGAGTGACCGAATGAGAGGACATCGTTTGGAGAAGGCGGGCTCTAGCCTTAACCAAGGAGTGTTGTAAAGGTTTATTCCGCCCATTAAAGGAACATGTTTAGTGAATCCTTTGGTGGTTTGCCAAAGGCGAGGACGTAGGCTGGGTATAAGCCGAACCTCGTAAAAATCTCCGTCTTACTCTCTCTTTCCCTTACTCTTTATTTTCAGTATATTTAAATTGCGTGGATGGTTTAATTGATAATCATATATGCTACATAATATGGAAATCAAGTAAACTTGAAGTCTAATTTTAATTTGGGTTGCGAAAACTGAAAGGGAGTACATTGGTTATACCATACCTTGCGGAAACCACATGGGAGTAGGTTACTTGGTTAACAGCCCAAGGATAAATTAACTGAGAGTTTAGTTGCATTCTGAATATTGAGAAGAGTGTAGATATTGTGTTTGGATTTTATATTACACATCATGTTAAAGAGACAAATTCATTCACTACAGGGCTTAATTCAATTTTATATCCAGGACTGATAACATAAGCTATATTGTGATTAAATGGTTTAAAGTTTGATATTGAGTGGTTTGTGTTTATCTTCCAAAGAGTGTTGAATCTTCCATTATTCAAATAGTGTTGTGGTTAACTTATACTTGACAAATCATTTGGTTGTTTGGTTTAAACATTGTGCTTGATTGATTTGGTTGAATGATTGATTACTTGTTTGGCTAAGCAATAGTGTTGTTGATTAGATAAAAGAATCTAAGTTTTTTTGTGATTAAAGAGTTAAACAAACAAGTCAAGAATTGTTTAAAAGAAATAAAAGAAGTTTAAGAATTCTCAAAAGGAATTAAAAGAAAGTTTTAAAATCCAATTCACCCCCCCCCCCCCCTCTTGGGACTACACCTTACTTTTCAATTGGTATTAGAGCGGGGTTATAGAAAATCTTAATTAGTAGTTATAAAAAGATCTAAATGGCTCAATTAGGCGTAGCTCCCTTTGGAGAGGGACAATCTTCAACTAGGCCACCAATCTTTTGTGGTTTAAACTACACCTTCTGAAAAAAGAGAATGCAAATATATCTTCAAGTTATGAATTGGAAAGCTTGGGAGGTTGTTATAGATGGTGACCGAATTCCCCTTAAATTAGTTGATGGAAAACAAGTCCCTAAGGAGAAAATTGATATGACAAACTTAGACTATAAGATGCTGCAAGTAAATTCTAGTGCCATGAATGCTCTATATTTTGCTTTAGATGCCAATGAATCTAATGGAATAATGGCTTGCAAATCAGCTAAGGAGATATGATACAAACTAGAAGTAGCATATGAAGGCACTATAGATGTTAGGGATAATACGATTGATATGCTTACAAGTGAATATGAAGTGTTTAGAGTGAACCCGGATGAATCCATAAGTAATATGTTTACTAGGTTCACTCATAAAATCAATTCCCTAAATGCACTAGGAAAAACCTACACTACTTGTGAGATGATAAGGAAAATTCTTAGAGGGCTGCCACCTAAATGGGAACTAAAAGCCACTGTTATAACGGAAGGAAGAAATTTGAAAACCATTTCCTTAGATGAACTTATAGGTTCTTTACTCACATACGAAATGACAATGAATGAAAAGAGTGGTAAAACCAAGAGTCATCAAAGCCTCAAAAAAGAACTTAAGTAGTGAAGAAGAAATGGATGAAGATGAAGTAGCCTTTATATCTAAAAAACTAGCATAAATTCTAAGAAGGAAAAATAAATTCAAAAGAAAATCCAATTCTAAATCAGATGAAGAAGAAGAAGAAGTTAGTAAGAAATCAAAGAATAAAACTCCTACGTGTTACAATTGCAACAAAGCTGGACATATTAAACCAGAATATCCACTACTAAAGAAAGAATTTAAGAAGAAAAAGAAAAAGGTCATGAAAGCCACTACTTGGGACATGATGAGTACAAGTAGTTTAGAGAATGAATCAAGTGACCAAGAGGTTGCTTATACGTGCTTTATGGCTTGAGACAATGAGGAAAGCTCCTCATCTAAATCTTTAAACAATTCTTGTAGTGATGAATCCGATGATGAGAGCATGCCATCTTATGAAGAACTTCAAAATAATTTATTCAAAGTTCACAAGATGCTAATTAAAGTAACTAAACAAAATACTTCATTGAAAAATATGAATGAATGAACAATGAAAGAGTTAGAATTCCTTAAGGCTACAAAAAGAGAAAAGAATTCTAGAATCAAGAAAATAAAAAGTAAGAATGAAGCTACAATAAAGTAGTTAGAAGCTAAAAATCTTGGTGAAAATGAAAAAGATTTGAAAATTAAAGAATTATAAAGCAAGAATGAAAAGATGATAGAAGACTTTTGATCCCTATCCTCTATAGAGTATAAGATATATATATATATATATATATATATATATATATATATTTCTAAATTAGAGGATAAGATAAGAAAATTATCTCTAGAATAAGAAAAATCACTAAAGAAGGTTGACAACAAGAAAGAGATAGAGTTAAATGATCTCAAAAATTAGATTAAAGATAAAGAAAAAAAAACATTTATAACTTTACAAAAGGAAAAGCAAACTTTGACAAAATGGTAGGCTCCCAAAGAATGTATCTAAACAAAGAAGGCATTCGATTTAATGAATTTGAAAATATAAAAAAAAAAAAAATGAATCTTTACATGGATTATTTCTCAAAATCCTCCAAAGATAATGCAAGCACATCCTTTAATGCTTACATGAACACCATATGCTATCAATGTAAGAAAAAGGGGCATATAAATTTTGAATGTCCATTTAAGAGAAAATGTGTGAAAACTAAACAAATATGGAAAGTTAAAGAAACATCCTTTATGAAACCAACCGGACCTAAGAAAGTATGGGTATCGAGATGATAGACTAGTTTATAAGTGAAAAACTCCATGGATTAAGTCATTCCCCTTTAGAAATTGAGAAAGTAACTTAATTCATGATCAACAATTGAACTAGTTGAAATATAAGAACTTAAAGATGAGTTTAAGATGAGTTTGAGAATGAATGCCTATACAAGATGCTATATGCTACATGATTACATGCCTATATGATATGCTATATGCTACATATATGACTTGACTTGACTTATATTGATAATTTATGGCTCACTATGTTGAAAATTTGAGTATGAGATTATTGAGCATAAGCATGAATTCTGATATGAGATTAATTCTTGATCATGTATGCTATGTCGAGCTGCTCTATATAGTCATTCTTGCCGAGCTACTCTATATGGGCATTCTTGCCGAGCTGCTCTACATGGGCATTCTTGTCGAACTGCTCTACATGGGCATTCTTGCCGAACCGCTCTTCGTGTGCATTCTTGTCAAACTGCTCTTCATAGACATTCTTATCAAGCTGCTTTACATGGACATTCTTACCGAGCGACTCTACATAGACATTCTTGCCGAACTGTCGAGTCGCTCTTTGTGGGTATTTTTGTCGAGCTGTCCCTCGTGAGGAATTCTTTTGAGCTACTCTTCTGGTGGCATTTTTACCGAACCACCGAGTTGCAAAGCTGCTCTTTTGGTGGTATTTTTTATAAAATTATTAAAATTTTTATCAAAATTATTTCACTTTTTATAACCTTTGAAATATAGAAATGATTGATTTTTTTTTCTAAAGTTCAAATTTTTTTTTTAAAAAAAATAGTAATATTAAAGCAATATTTATTTCATAATATTTTATTTAAGAAATAAAATAAAATACACACACACACACACACACACACACACACACATATATATATATATATATATATATATACATATATATATATATATATATTAAAAAAAAGAGAACTACAGTGAGTAGTAGAACTTTCGTCCACTCTATTTTTGTTTTTTTGGCAATTTATTATTTTGACGAAACTTGCTTTTCAATTTTGTTGGTATACAATGGAATTTTTTTGGAATACAATGGAATTTCGCCTTTTATTTCTTAAATACATAATTGTTAGTTTTGTAATGTGTGTCTTTCTTTTTTGTGAACTTTTATTTTATTTTTTGTTATTTAGTTTTTTCAAAAAATTAGTTTAAATATCGCTGGATGGTCCAGCGAAATTCGAGAAAATCTCACCGGACCATCTAGCGATATTTTCTCGTCATGTGTCAAAACTCGAAATGCCCTGACCCTTTAAATCTCGCTAGACCATCAACGAGATTAGGTAAGCATTAAAATGAGAAATGTTTTCCGAATCAAACTATTATTTAATATTCAATTAAAAAATAAAATTAAAATTGAAAAAAACTCTAATAAAGTCGGTCTTCTCTGGACTAATTAATTCTCTAACACGCATATTTATTGAGTTTACATGTCGGCCTCCGTCGCTGTTCTTGTTACCTTGATGTGCTCCTTTGTATAAGTTCTCACTTCGCTTTTCTTCTCTCTGCGTTGCTTTCTCAAATCTCTCGGAAATTGGACGAGAACAAGGAGAGGCTTTTTCCATTGTTATCCTGAGAAAGTACCCATGTATAAGAGAAGAGCGGATATCACCGGCGATTCTTTGTACTACTGGGAAAGCCACCGGTCATCTCTTTCCTTCAACGGTGGCGGAGACGGAGGCTCCGACTTTTTCGACGGCTTGCCGGACGATCTCGTCATTCCTATTCTCTCCAAGCTCAGCTCCACAGCAGGTTGCCTCTCCGATTTCGTCAGCATCCTAATGACGTACGTCGTGTTTCCTTTTCTAGGTCGTCGGGAACTGGAAGATATCGGCCATCTCGCCGGGTTCTTCAATTTGGGGGGTTGAGGTTGTGGTCTTCGTGCCCACTGATTGGGGGTTATTTTTGGTTGTGCATAGGGTTGTTGCGAATAACTGTATATCTAGGTTTTTTTTTTTTTTTCAAAACTTGAGCGAAAATAGAAAAGGGAGAATTTTTCTTTATCTTTTTTTTTTTTTTTTGAAAAATTGTAGTGCTGAAATGGATAAGATGCTCTCTATGTGTATCATTTGAATATGATGTTGTTGATTATTGTAACAGATGCAAGAGATTGAACAAATTGGGTCTCCATTCGCTAGTACTGTCCAAGGCATCTCCGAAATTGTTCCCTTTGAAAGCCAAAAACTGGTCAGATTCCGCTCACCGGTTCTTGAAGCTCTGTGCCAACGCTGGCAATGTCGAAGCCTGCTACACTCTCAGCAAGGTAAATTACACTTCAATTTCATCAGGGCGAATTAAAATTTAAGTAAAATTTCAGCACTTTTTTATGATTCTATGATCTTATGATTTTGTTCACAGATTCGTTTCTACTGTTTGCAAAACCGCGGGAGCGAAGCTTCAATGATGGGCAAGGCGGCGTTTGGTTAGCACTCGCACGCGCCGTCACTGTACTCGCTCACTGTAATACAGTTAAACGGTAGCGACGCCTCCAAGACAGAGGAGCGCCTCCATATCAGCTTCGCTCTCTGCAAACGCGCCGCTTTCCTCGACCACATGGACGCCCTCCAGGAGCTTGGCCACTACCTCAAGGACGGCGTAGGCATCCGACAGAACGTCGTCAAGGGCAACTTTTTCCTCGCCTAGGCCGACGCGCGCGAGATATTTGTCGTGCTCTCTAACAAAGATCTCGCACGCGTCGGCCTGGGCGAGGAAAAAGTTTCCCTTGACGACGTTCTGCCGGATGCCTATGCCATCCTTGAGGCAGTGGCCAAGCTCCTGGAGGGCGTCCACGTGGCCGAGGAAAGCGGCGCGTTCACAGAGAGCGAAGCTGACATGGAGGCGCTCCTCTGTCTTGGAGGCGCCGCTACCGTTTAATTGTATTACGGCGAGCAAGTACAGGGACGACGCGTGCGAGTGCTAACCAAACGCCGCCTTGCCCATCATTGAAGCTCCGCTCCCGCGGTTTTGCAAACAGTAGAAACGAATCTGTGAACAAAATCATAAGATCATAGAATTATAAAAAGTGCTGAAATTTTACTTAAATTTTAATTCACCCTAATGAAATTGAAGTGTAATTTACCATGCCGAGAGTGTAGCAGGCTTCGACGTTGCCAGCGTTGTCACAGAGCTTCAAGAACCGGTTAGAGGAATCCGACCAGTTTTTGGCTTTCAAAGGGAACGATTTCGGAGATGCCTCGGACAGTACTAGCGAATGGAGACCTAATTCGTTCAATCTCTTGCATCTGTTACAATAATCAACAACATCAGATTCAAACGATACACATAGAGAGCATCTTATCCGTTTCAGCACCACAATTTTTCAAAAAAAAAAAAGATAAAGAAAAATTCCCCCCTTTCTATTTTCGCTCAAGTTTTGAAAAAAAAAAAAAACCCCAAATATACAGTTATTCGCAACAACCCTATGCACAACCAAAAATAACCCCAATCAGTGGGCACAAAAACCACAACCTCAACCCCCCAAATTGAAAATCCCGGCGAGATGGCCAATATCTTCCAGTTCCCAACGACCCAGAAAAGGAAACACGATGTATGTCATCAGGATGCTGACAAAATCGGAGGGGCACCCTATTGTGGAGCTGAGCTTGGAGAGAATAAGAATGACGAGATCGTCCGGCAAGCCGTCGAAAAAGTCGGAGCCTCCGTATTCGCCACTGCTGAAGGAAGGAGATGACCGGCGACGTTCCCAGCAGTGAAAAGAATCGTCGGTAATATTCGCTCTGCTCTTATACATGGGCACTTTCTCAAGATAACAATAGCAAAGCCTCCTCGTTCTCGTCTAATCTTCGAGAGATTTGAGAAAGCAACACAGAGAGAAGAAAAGCGAAGTGAGAACTTATATAAAAGAGCACATTAAGGCAACAAGAACAGCAATGGAGGCTGACATGTAAAATCAATAAATATGCGTGTTAGAGAATTAATTAGTCCCAAGAAGACTGATTTTATTAGAGTTTTATTTTTATTTTTATTTTTATTTTTTAATAGAATATATCGCAACGTCCCGGCGTGCAGGTGCCCAGGGCGGCGAAATAAAAAATGGGGTTTAATATTTTCAAGGAAAAACAATAAGAATATCGGAGTCATCACTAACCTTTTAGTGTGGTTAGAACACATGATTACTACACCGTTAAGGATAGAATGGGTCTACGTTACCAGAGTTGGGGTCGGGAGTTCGGTTACGCGAGGGGAAAGTACAAGCACCCCTTACGCACCCGTTCTTACGAACGGTACCTAACTAATTTGAAATAATCCCTAAGTTAATTTAAAAATTCTTTAAAATTACTTCTCTAGTGAATTTACTAATATACATGCAAAATGAACAAATAAATGAATAAATAAATAAATAATACAAAAATATACGTAATATATAAATATTTACATATTCCCTCAAAACTAAAGGTACGTAAAGCCCGAAGGCTCATACCCCCCACATAAATTCATAGGGTAAAAATAAAAAATATTTAATAACAAAAATATAATAAAAATAAAAATAAAAATAATAGTAAATAATAATAATAATAATAATAATAATAATGATGATGATGATGATGATGATGATGATGATGATAATAATAATAATAATAATAATAATAATAATAATAATAGTAATTCCATAATGATAATAATAAATAATATTAATAATAACAATATGCACACATTAACAATAACTACATATTCTGAATATCATAATGGTAACCTAATAATTTCACACATGATAATAATAATAATACCTAACATACACTATAATAGTAACAAAAGGTAATAATAATAATCTTCCTAATGATACACACCCCTAATATCCTATAAATACCTTTACACCCATATGGAAATAATTAATAAAGGAAATAAACCAAATTTAGAATTAAAACATGGAAACCAATGCAAAGGTAAAGAAATAATAAAATTATGGAAACAAGTTATTGCTGAAAATAATATATACCGATGCAGCATGGTTGCCAAAATTAATATACACTCCTAAACATACAAATGTTAAACATTAAACATATATCATAATAACAAATACCCTAAATATATACCCTAAAAATATTGTATCCTAACATATATTCATCATTTAACATGCATAGTCAGTACCCTAAAAATAAAAAACCTGAATAAATATTATTACCGAAAGAAGAAAAAACCTACAATAAAAAAAAACAAATTGACGTTACATATGTATATATAAAACCTAAATAAAAATTATTACAAAAATAGGGAAATTCTGCAAAAAAACAAATTGATGTCAGATATACATGAAAAAAAAAAAAAACACTGATTAAAAATTCACCCTTTACAACTCAAATAAAATCAAAATAAATAAATATGTATATACATATACATGTATAAATATGTATATGTATGTATATGTATATAAACATAGACTTACCTTGAGTTGCCTGGGCAGAAGTGAGTGTTCGGCAACGGTGGTCTGATGCAGCAGTCGGCTGGGTGGAGGTCCTCAATGGTGGCTGCTAGTAGGAGATGCTCGAAAGGTGGTTGTGCTGGGTCTGGGATTTGTGGCGATAGCAGCAGCTTCGGAAGACTTCAATGGTGATTGCTGGTGTGGACTGTTGCAGAGGACCTGGAGGAAGAAGAAACTGAGGATGCTGGAGGCTCGGGCTGTTACTGTAGGAGGTAGATTGGGGCGACGACAGTGGCTAGAAGCTCTCGGTGGTTGCAGACGGAATAGGGGCTATTGTGGGTTGATGTTCAGGCCGTGATGACGTTGGGTTCGGAGCAGCGGCTGGGGAAGGGAGATTCAGATGGCCATGGAGTAGGGAGGTTCACTGCGGAGGAGCTCGGGGACGGTGCAGGAGTTGAGCGTGGACCAACCGTGGGGTGGAGCAACTGGTGGCTGGCCTGGAGTCCTGTGGTGGCTGCCGGAGTTGCAGAGAGGCTTGCCGGAGAGAGAGAGAGAGAGAGACAGTGAGGGTGATGGGGGAGAGCAGGCTGGCCAAGAGAGGCTGCGGGGGCTTCCAGAGAGAATCAGAGAATGAAAGAGGGCCGGAGATGAGGAAGGAGAAGAGCAGAGGGAGGCTGGGGAGAGACAAAGGCGCAGAAGAGAGTAGAGAGACAGGGTTTTCTTTTTGTTTGTTCCCTCCCCCCCCCCCCCCCCCCCCCCCCTCTCTGTGGCTGTGGGACGAAGCCTTTAAATAGGCTCCAACCCCAAAACCTTAAGCCAAAATAATAATAATAATAATAATAATAATAATAATAATATTTCAAAATAATAATAATATTTAAAAATAATAATACTAATATTTAAAGATAATAATGATATTAATAATAATATGTAAAAATAACAATAGTATTAATAATAATATGAATGATAGTAAAAATAATAATGACAATATTGGGTCTGGGTAAAAATGAGATATCTACAGAATATTAAATAATAGTTTGATTCGGAAAACATTTCCCATTTTAATGCTTACCTAATCTCGCCGATGGTCTAGCGAGATTTAAAGGGTTAGGGCATTTCGAATTTTGACACATGATGAGAAAATCTCGCTAGATGGTCTAGTGAGATTTTCTCGAATTTCGCTGGACCATCCAGCGATAATTAAACTAATTTTTTGAAAAAAGTAAATAACAAAAAATAAAATAAAGTTCATAAAAAAAAAAAAAAGACACGCATTACAAAACTAACATTTATATATTTAAGAAATAAAAGGCGAAATTCCATTGTTTACGAAAAAAAATTCCACTGTATACCAACGAAATTGAAAAGCAAGTTTCGTCAAAATAATAAATTGCAAAAAAATAAAATAAAAATAGAGTGGACGAAAGTTCCACTACTCACTGCGCAGTTCTCTTTTTTTTAATATAAATATATATATATATATATATATATATATATATATATATATTGCTTTTCTCTGATTCTTAATGAAAATCCTAGCTAACATCTGCTACTCTTTTCACCTTCTCCCTCATTTTCTTTTCCGGTTCTCTCTCTCTCTCTCTCTCTCTCTCTTCTACGACTGGAGTCGCCTCCCAGCTCCTAGGCCTCCTAGCTCCTTCTCTCTCGATCTCTTTGATTCTTGAACTCAAGGCCGTCTCAAACTCTTACTTATCCCTCTGTTTTTGAATCTCTCTAAAAAATACATGCCCTTCGTTAAAAAAAAAAAAAACCAAGTCCTAACCTCCCTTCGATACCCTCAATTCAATAGGAAAAGGGGGTTAATCTGCATTTTCCATGGTGGGGGAAAAACAAGCATCAGAAGATGCTTGAAGGATCGGATGCAAGATCGAGGAAAACAAACCACAGCAAACCCTTTCCAAGAGATAAGTACCTTCCCTCTCCCCTTTTTTTTTTTTAATTGATTTTATAAAAATAATAGTGAATGTGTATGATTACAATTATGAATTGTGCTGGATCTGAGTATTTGGAATTGCTGAGCTTGTGTATGAACCTACTTAAGGTTAGATCTATGACAGTGGATTTAGAATTAGGTTGGTGGACGAGAACGAAGACGAGTTGAACTCGCCTTCAACCCGGGGGGTGTCATATCCACGTTGACTTGTTGGACTTAACCTAGTGTGTTAGGGGCCTCAATTGTACCTGATTCAAGTTTAGTGGGCTCATTTTTTAGGATAGGCTTTAGCACATGAGGGCTTTAGGGTCACGTTTTAAAAATGGGTTTATTAAAAAAAAAAAGCCCAGCACAATTTTACTTTCAGATTAGGGCCTGAGTTGGTTATTTTAAATGGACTTGAATCGTTTTAAAAATGTGTGATGAGATGAGTTTTAACAAAAAGTTGGCCTGATTTAAAAAAATTTCAAATGGGCTTCTGTTTAAAAGCCTGATTGGGCCGAGACTATTTTAAAACTAGTTAGTGGGCTCATTTTAAAAATAAAGTCGGCTGCACTCTTTTTTTTTTTTTTAAAACAAGTCAGTAGGCTCATTTTTTAAATAGAGTGGGTTGAGCTTATTTAAAATGGGATATGGGCTGGCTTTTTAAAATAGGAATTGAGCTGGTTTTTCTTTTTTAAAGTGGGATTTGGGTTGGTTTAGAACAAACTATGGGTTCGAATCCAAGAGGGTAATAGATACAAGTCATAGGTGGAGAACAGAGTTCGAGTCCAAGGGGGTTTGTGATCTCCGGCGTGCGGGTAAGACCATGACGGCAAGAGATAAGGGCTTTTTATTTTTATTTTTATGGTGGCCGACTTATTATTTGCAAGCCACCGACTTATTGTTTCCAAAATTATATTGTTTCCAAGCCATCGACTTTATTTTTTCCAACTTGATTAGAGATACATATTAACAGATTTTTGGAAACAATAAAGTCGATGACTTGGAAACAATATAATTTTGGAAACAATAAGTCGGTGGCTTGGAAAAAATAAGTCGGCCACCATAAAAAAAAAAAAACCCTTATCTCTTGCCGTCTTGGTCTTACCCGCACGCCGGAGATCACAAAACCCCTTGGACCTGAGCTCTGTTCTGAACCCAAGACTTGTATCTGTTTATCCTCTTAGACCCAAACATATAGTCTGTTCTAATCCAGCCCAAATCCCACTTTAAAAAAGGAAAACCAGCTAAGTTCCTATTTTAAAAAGTCAGCCCAGTTCCCATTTTAAATGAGCCCAACCCACTCTATTTAAAAAAATGAGCACACTCACTTGTTTTTTAAAAAAAAAAGCCCAGCCAACTTTATTTTTAAAATGAGTCCACTAACTTGTTTTAAAATAGTCTCGGCCCACTCAGGCTTTTAAACAGAAGCCCATTTGAATTTTTTTTAAACCAACCAAACTTTTTGTTAAAACTCAGTCCATCACCCACTTTTAAAACGACTCAAGCTCATTTAAAACTAATCAACCCAGGCCCTGATCTGAAAGTAAAATTGGGCTGACCTCTTTTTTTTTAATAAACCCATTTTTAGAACGTGACCCCAAAGCTCTCATGTGCTAAAGCACATCCTGAAAAATGAGCCCACTAAACTTGAGTCAGGTACAGCTGAGGCCCCCAGCACACTAGGTTAACTCCGGCAAGTTAACTTGGGTATGACACCGCCTCGGGTTGAAGGCGAGCTCAACTCGGCTTCGTCCTCATCCACCAACCTAATTCTAAATCCACTGTCATAGATCTAACCTTAAGTAGGTTCATACACAAGCTTAGCAATTCCAAATACTCAAATTCACAACAGCACAACCCATACTTGTAATCATACACATTCACTATGATTCTTAGAAAATCAAAAAGAAAAAAAGAAAAGAAAAAGGGAAGGTACTTATCTCTTTGGAAGGGTACGTTGTGGTTAGTTTTATCATAAGACACTTGAAGAATCGGGTGCAAGATCGAGGAAAACAAACCACATCGTACCTTTCCCAAGAGATAAGTACCTACCCTCTCCTTTTTTTTTTTATTTTTTTTTTATTTTCTAAGATTCATAGTAAATGTGTATGATTACAAGTATAGGTTGTGCTTTTGTGGATCTGAGTATTTGGAATTGCTGAACCTGTGTATGAACCTACTTAAGGTTAGATCTATGACAGTGAATTTAGAATTAGGTTGGTGGACGGGGACGAAGACGAGTTGAACTAGCCTTCAACCCGGGGCGATGTCAAACCCAAGTTGACTCGCCAGAGTTAACCTAGTGTGTTGGGGGCCTCAACTGTACCTGACTCAAGTTTAGTGGGCTCATTTTTTAAGATGGGCTTTAGCACATGAGGGCTTCGGGGTCACGTTCTAAAAATGGGTTTATTAAAAAAAGAAAGGTCAGCCCAATTTTACTTTCAGATCAGGGCCTGGGTTGGTTAGTTTTAAATGGACTTGAGTCGTTTTAAAAATGGGTGATGGGCTGAGTTTTAACAAAAAGTTGGGCTGATTTAAAAAAATTTCAAATGAGCTTCTATTTAAAAGCCTGAGTGGGCCAAGACTATTTTAAAACAAGTCAGTGGGCTCATTTTAAAAATAAAGTCGGCTGCGCTCTTTTTTTTTTTTTAAAAAAAAAAAAAAAGTCAGTGGGCTCATTTTTTAAATAGAGTGGGTTGAGCTTATTTAAAATGGGAACTCAGCTGACTTTTTAAAATAGGAACTGAGCTGGTTTTTCTTTTTTAAAGTGGGATTTGGGCTGGTTTAGAACAGACTATGAGTTCGGATCCAAGAGGATAAATAGATAGAAGTCTTGGGTTCAGAACAAAGCTCGGGTCCAAGGGGTTTGTGATCTCCGGCGTGCGGGTAAGACCATGACAGCAAAAGATAAGGGTTTTTTTTTTTTTTTATGGAGGCCGACTTATTATTTCCAAGCCACCGACTTATTGTTTCCAAAATTATATTGTTTCCAAGCCATTGACTTTATTGTTTCGAACTTGATTAGAGATAGATATTAACAGATTTTTGGAAACAATATAATTTTGGAAACAATAAGTTGGTGGCTTGGAAACAATAGGTCGGCCACCATAAAAAATAAAAAAAAAACCCTTATCACTTGCCGTCTTGGTCTTACCCGCACGCCAGAGATCACAAACCCCTTGGATCCGAGCTCTGTTTTGAACCCAAGACTTGTATCTATTTACCCTGTTGGATCCGAACCCATAGTCTGTTCTAAACCAGCCCAAATCCCACTGTAAAAAAGAAAAACCAGCCCAGTTCCTATTTTAAAAAGTCAGCCTGGTTCCCATCTTAAATAAGTCCAACCCACTCTATTTAAAAAATGAGCACACTTACTTGTTTTTTTTTTTTTTAAAAAAAGGCCCAGCCGACTTTATTTTTAAAATGAGCCCACTAACTTGTTTTAAAATAGTCTCTACGCACTCAGACTTTTATACAGAAGCCCATTTGAAATTTTTTTAAACCAGCCGAACTTTTTTGTTAAAACTCAGCCCATCACTCATTTTTAAAACGACTCAAACTCATATAAAACTAACCAACCCAGGCCCTAGTCTGAAAGTAAAATTTGGCTGACCTCTGTTTTTTTAATAAACCCATTTTTAGAACGTGACCCCAAAGCCCTCATGTGCTAAAGCCCATCCTGAAAAATGAGCCCACTAAACTTGAGTCAGGTACAGTTGAGGCCCCCACCACACTAGGCTTAGTCCGGTGAGTCAACTTGGGTATGACACCGCCCCGGGTTGAAGGTGAGTTCAACTCGTCTTTGTCCCTATCCACCATCCTAATTCTAAATCCACTGTCATAGATCTAACCTTAAGTAGGTTCATACACATGCTCAACAATTCCAAAATACACAGATCCACAACAGCACAACCCATACTTGTAATCATACACATTCACTATGATTCTTAGAAATTAAAAAAAAAAAAAAGGAGAGGAAAGGTACTTATCTCTTGGGAAGGGTACGCTGTGGTTTGTTTTATCAGAAGAGACTTGAAGGGTCGGATGCAAGATCAAGGAAAACAAACCACAGCGTACCCTTCCCAAGAGATAAGTACCTTCCATCTCCATTTTTTTTTTCTAAGAATCAGAGTGAATGTGTATGATTACAAGTATGGGTTGCGCTGTTCTGGATATGAGTATTTGGAATTACTGAGCTTGTATATGAACCTACTTAAAGTCGACTGCGCTCTTTTTAAAAAAAAAAAAAACAAGTGAGTGGGCTCATTTTTTAAATAGAGTGGGTTGAGCTTATTTAAAATGGGAACTGGGCTGCCTTTTTACAATAGGAACTGAGCTGGTTTTTCTTTTTTAAAGTGGGATTTGGGCTGATTTTGAATAGATTATGGGTTCGGATCTAAGAGGGTAAATAGATATAAGTCTTGGGTTCAGAACAGAGCTTGGGTCCAAGGGGGTTTGTGATCTCCGACGTGCGGGTAAGACCATGACGGAAGGAGATTGGGGTTTTTTTTTTTTTTTTATGGTGGCTGACTTATTATTTCCAAGCCACCGACTTATTGTTTCCAAAATTATATTGTTTCCAAGCCATTGACTTTATTGTTTCCAACTTGATTAGAGATAGATATTAACTGATTTTTGGAAATAATAAAGTCGATGACTTGGAAACATTATAATTTTGGAAACAATAACTCGGTGGCTTGGAAACAATAAGTCGGCCACCATAAAAAAAAAACCCTTATCTCTTGCCGTCTTGGTCTTACCCGCACGCCGGAGATCACAAACCCCCTTGGACCCGAGCTCTATTCTAAACCCAAGACTTGTATCTATAGTCTATTCTAAACCAACCCAAATCCCACTTTAAAAAAGAAAAACCAGCTCAATTCCTATTTTAAAAAGTCAATCCAATTCCCATTTTAAATAAGTCCAACCCACTCTATTTAAAAAATGAGCACACTCACTTGTTGTAAAAAAAAAAGAGTCTAGCCGACTTTATTTTAAAAATGAGCTCACTAACTTGTTTTAAAAGAGTCTCGGCCCACTTAGGCTTTTAAACAAAAGCTCATTTGAAATTTTTTTAAACCAGCACAATTTTTTGTTAAAACTCAGCCCATCACACATTTTTAAAATGACTCATGCCCATTTAAAACTAACAAACCTAGGCCCTGATCTGAAAGTAAAATTGGGCTGACCTCTTTTTTTTTTTTAATAAACCCATTTTTAGAACGTGACCCCAAAGCCCTCATGTGCCAAAGCCCATCCTGAAAAATAAGCCCACTAAACTTGAGTCAGGTACGGTTAAGGCCCCCAACACAGTAGGTTAACTCCGACGAGTCAACTTGGGTATGACACCGCCCCGGGTTGAAGGCGAGTTCAACTCGTCTTCATCTCTGTCCACCAACCTAATTCTAAATTCACTGTCATAGATCTAACCTTAAGTAGGTTCATACACAAGTTTAGCAATTCCAAATACTCATATCCACAAAAGCATAACCTATACTTGTAATCAAACTTAGCTTCGGGCACCCGAACCACGGACAGAAAGTTTCTAACTTTTGTTTAGCCAATCGAGCTTGAACTCGAGCACCCGAACCTTAAAAGATGGCTTTTTTAGCTGAGTCTATTCGGGCCACTGAACCATAGTTTAGTCACCCGAAACCTTTCGGGTTACTTAATATTTTACCGTGGTTAAAAGGGTTAAACAGGGTTAATTTGTCTAAATTGATTTAACACAAATCTAATAATGCCCTATTTGTCCTAAATGGTCATAATTTGTCCTTGGTTTATATATATGAACTCATTTGTGTGGATTAGCAAAAAGATTAGCAAAAATCATCTCTATTTTCAAAATCCTATTTTATCCAAATACTCTCATTTCTTCATTCCCTTGATACGTTTTAGCATTGTGAGAGTTCCTTTGATTATGCTAGTACTTATTAGACATTGCTAACACTCCCATTGCTTTGGTTGATTATTGATATTGATTTTGGGGAGTTTAGTTAAATTTATCCCACAGATTTGAATATAGTAAATCTTGTGTTGGGATATACACACAAGCTTAAGGATCTTTGCATTGTCATTGCAAGATTCCTATAACTTTATTTTTGATGTGCAAATAATTTTTTACAAACTATAACATTTTCAAACTACTCTTGGAGTTATTTCATTGAAGGAAAATATTTTGAGTTAGTTTGAATATTTGATTAGCATCTTTGAAACTCTAATTTGTTATTGAGATTTGATATAACTTGTTTCAAAGATATAACTTGATTAAAACACTCTTAAGCATATTAGTTGTCGCGACATCCCGGAACCCAAACCAAGTGTGGGTTCTCGGCTAGCGAACATGGGGAAAATGGGTGTAATATGTGTGATTTTGAAAAAGATATTTTTGTGAGAAAACAATGTGAGATTGAGTCGCCACTAACCTTTTGAAGTGCGGTTAGAATACTTGATTGCTACCACATTAGGGGTAGAATCGGTCTGCGCAAACCAGAGTCAAGTTCGGGAGTACAATTACACGAGGGAAAGGTATTAGCACCGCTTACGCGCCTGTTCTTACGAACGATACCAGATTAATCAAGAATTATCCTAAAATAAATTGAATAAGCCTATTTAAAATTACTCCCTTTCAAAAAAATCAAAAGAAGGAAAATACTATATAGGTATTCTCTCATAACCAGGGCAAGCCAATACACCGAAGAGTCCATGCTCTTTGTTGCAATCATCGGGAAGGAAAATCGAAATAGAGTACAAAATACTCTCCCGGAGGTTTTTGAAATCCATAGGTTTTTCTAAATAAGAAAATACTATTTCGTGAGGTTTTCAAAATTTGTTTGGGATGAAAATGATTTTTTTTTTGTGCCTAAAACAAAATTTTTGTGATTTTTCCTAAGTGTGTAAGTTTTTTTGTGATTTTTCCCGAACTTCAAAAATAACACAAATAAGATCAATTGAAATCAAAGTACGAAAATATTTTTGAGATTTTTGAAAATTTTGTGATTTTTATGAATTTTCTAAATATCAATAAGAAGAATATGAAATGGAGAGAACCAGTGTTAATCGGTTCGGGGGAGGACGAATCGATCAAACGTTGACCGATCTGGGAAAAACCAGTTTAAGGTCTTGCTCGAGATCAATTTTGTGGATTTTTTGAATATCTCAAAATTTTCAGGCAAAAACCAAAAAGTTCCGAGCTTGAAGACATGACTTGAAATTTAAAACTTATTTGTGAAATTTTTGAATGTAAGAAAACAACTCCAATTTTGAAAAACATTTTGAAAATTTTACTATATTTTCTTCACAAATTTTCAAGTAATGTCAAGTTTCAAAGCTTTAATATTTTTTGAATTTTTCTGAGAAATTTTCCTCAATTTTTTTGTCCTTTATGAATATTTTATGATTTTTATGGATTTTGCGGAATTTATTGGAATTTATCTGTGAATTATTGAGGTTAAACCGGTTATCTACCGGTTCAACGGACCCAACCAGTTCGGGAATCCGAACCAGCCAGCTCGGGTCAACCCGGTTTAAGGCCTGGGGCAAGGCCAGATTGCCATGTGGCGCGTCGTGAACTGGGCAAGTTATAGTGGCACGGATTAGGGACATGGCGCAATCCACACCATCCCTAAGAAACACGCATTGTGTGGTCTAGAATCGTCCACATGAGGCCTTGAACCCGCGGAGGAGAGAGCGCCACGTGTTGCGCTCTGACTTGTTTTGAAAGTCATCATACAAAAACCAAAAATTTCCATTCTCGTCCATTTTGTTCTTTCATTTTTCTTCCCCTCTGAAACTTCCATGTTCCTCTCCATCGCTCTGCTCTTTGCATCCTGCCGCCGAACGAGCCTCCCATCATTACATGTCCGCTTGATCACTCCGTTTTGGTTGCAGATCTTCTGTTGGTCGTCATCCTCGCGCTACACCTCCGGCCACCACCGTCTTGGAATCTCACGACATACACGGCGATCCGAGCCCTCGATCACTCTCTGCCTCTCCCTATGACCATCCTGGCTATTCTACGAGCTTAAGCCCCAAGATCCTGCCTTCAGATTTTCCTCGTTCTTCAACAACTGATAATCACCATGACCGCCGTCAAGCTTAAACGCTGTAACTCCACGCCCTCGCTCTCGCCGTTTCTCTCCATGCGCCGGTGTTCCTTTCGTTGGCCTCAAGATCAGCTCCCAGCGCGTCACCATAGCCGTCGTGCCCGCCTTGGTTCTCACGGTGATGTGTCGATCGCTACACGCGGAACCGATGCCGCGACTTCAACCGCCGCCCCGGAATCGACCGCTGCATTTCTCCGTGGCCGAAGCTTTTCACCTTGTTCTTTTCTAGTCCACGCATTTTCGCTTCTCCGATTTTACCAGAGCATACGGCGAGGATGGGAATGCTGTGTAGTGGCAGCGACGGTGATGGCGGTGGAGTAGGGAGCGGAGAAGGAGTGGTTAGGGGGAGACAGGAGATCTATTCTGTGCTTCGACGACTACCCAGATGAGTTTCCTTGCTCTTTTTTATATTTTTGGTGTTTTCTTTTTGTGATTTCTGCAGACTGAGGTGGGTGAGTGAGGGTGTGTGTGTGGGTGAATGTTGTGAGATCGGTGAGTGGGTGAGGCTGTGTGTGGAGGTGAGTGCTTGTGAAATTGGCTTGATTGAATCTAAGGATCGGATGATGTAAGTGTTCTGTGTGTGAACCTGCTGAAGTTAGGGCTTCGGGGGTTTGGGGGGCGAGGTGGGAGACGGGTGAACCCGTCTCAACTCAATGAGTTGGATCTGAGTCAGGTTTCGAACGTTCAGTGGGCTACGTGGTGATTTTGGTTTTCAAAGTGAGAGTGGGCCTCATTTTACAATGGTAGTGGGCGGGCCTGTGCTTGTTGAAAATGAACCTGGCCTCGTTTTAAAACGTGAGTGGGCTGGGGTTGTTTAAAATGGGAGTTGGGTTGGTTTTTTTTTTTAAATGGGTTGTGTGGATGGAGTGGGTGGCTTTGGGTTAAGAATTGAAAATGGGGGCTCGGGGAAGTGCCTTGGAATGGGTTAACTACTCGAACCTGAACTTAGATTCGGGTATGGGGGTGATTCAAACATGGGGGGTTCAATTTGGGTTAGATCGGGAACTCGGGTATGAAAGTGTAAACAAATCAAGATTCGGAGGATCCGAATTCGAGCTCGAGTTTGGGTCGGCATCGGAGTTAGAATCCATGTTCGGGTGAGAACCTGAAACTCCCAAAGAATGATACCTGCATCTATTGCTCACATATAGTCACTTATGTATTGAGACAAGTTCAGAAAGTGGATTTAGGAATTTACCCTCCCTTGTTCTCCTCCGGTCTTCTTTTCCTGTCTGTGCGTGTTCGATTGGTCTGGTAGTCTGAATCTGAATGAGCTTCCGAGCTCTACCTTTTGCTTTCTCTTATAAACTGGTAGAACCTTCGCCACTGCTCTCTGTTTCCAGACAGTCCTCTCTCTAAATCAATCTTTTTTGGAGCAGCACCTCCCCTCTTTTCTTTCTCTCAATTCTCATGAAATGTTTCTGTGCTCTCCCTTTTTTAGAAAAATAGGCAGAACCTCCCCTCTTTTCTAACTTCCATCTCTTTCTCTCTCTCTCCCAATTCTTGCAGGGTTTCCTTCTATCTCTCCCCCATCTCTTCTACAGTGCGAACCTCCCTATTTATAGGGAGGCCGTGGGTGTGTTTTGGCGCCAATTCTCTCTGCCAACTGATTTCCCCAATAACAAACTGTGTCAGGGAATAATTTTCTGGCACGCGTGACTGATTTCCTTTTTGATTCCCGGCTAACAAATTCCTCCCCTTCTGTGCAGGTGACTTTTGATGGTCTACGTGGCGAACGGGAAATGGAGGGCATTTTGAGTGTCTCCTGGTGGGCATGGTTTCTCTTATTTGATTTTATTTTTGTAATTCCTTTTTCTGTTGCTAACCAATTTCCCTCGGTTTTGCTGGGTGATCCAGGTGGCAGTGTAGGAGAGGACGCGGAATATATTTTTTGTGTTTTCTTTTTTTCGTAGTTTCCCTCTTATTTTTACTTTTGTAACCTCAGTATGTACCCCCGAGAATTCTCTCCCTCAACATTTAACTTGTATATTTTATTAACTTAGTATATTTTACCCGGGATTCACACATGCACACACTCCTTGTGGCATTTTTCATCTTTTGACTTTGATCCATTTAGTTGACCCAATTTGCCCAAGAAACACCTAACAATAAAGTATGATTTTAAAATCCAATCAACAGACTCGGTTTTGACAACTAAAATTTTGAAGAACTCAATTAAAACCTGACTTGAATTTTGAAGGGCTCACCTCAATATTTTAGGACTCAAACTCAAATTAAGGAACACGATCCCCATTTTGAAATTTGACAAAAAGGTTTTGAATTTTGGAAATTACACTTGCAAGGAACTCAAACTGAATAACAAAATCAAATACAACAATTAGAACTCGAAAGAATTAGGAGACCCTATTCATGATTTAGAACCCTCAATTTGACTCGGGGGATCGTCATTCAAATTTAAGAATGAACGTTGAATACATGAGAAGATCAATTTAAAATCATGGTAGAAAATGACTTTCAAAATTTCAAAAGCTCTCTCGAGATAAATGGGATATCATAATAGGGCTCTAGTTACGAACAAGGATCGAGGGCTCAATTAGGCTTAAAATAAATTTTATTACACTAGGTCTTTTCAGAAAGGTCTCGTAAAAATTAAGGTGTCTACAATAGTTATCACATCTTATTGAGTGTTGTTTACACAAAGATACATATCACTAAGCTTACATTTAGTGATATAGTTTATGTGCATTTAATTGATTACATTTGGTAAATATTTGCTTGATTGAGAAGTATAATCACTGTACCTTGTTATATTGTGAAAAATACTGTTGTATTCCAAGCGTGACTTGAGGGGGTGGTGATCCAGTCTGGTCAGGATTGGTTGTAAAAGTTGAGGTTAGTCTTGTGTTAATTGACTTGATTGTAAATGTTGAGGTTAGTCATGTGCTAATTGACCTAATTATTTAGGTGTCGTTCCACCTGTTAAGTGAGCTTATAGTGATAATTCTTGTGCTTGTTAGCCAAGTTATGGACATAGGCAGTTTGCCGAACCTCAATAACATTTCTGGATGTCATCTCTATTTACCGCTTTGTTGTACATGTTTAGTTAAATTATTTGTGCAGTTTAATTTTCGCTATATATTTAAATTCATTTACTTATCTGCACTAGATTGACCATAGAGTTGTGTAATATTGCTGTTAGTTATTTGACCCAGGGAATAAATTTTTAGAATACCAATTCACCCCCCTTTTTGGGATTATACCAACACTAACAATTAGTATCACAGCCTCGTTGTACTAGACTTAACAGCTTTTGTAAAAGATTGTAAGGCCTCAAATTGGTGTATCCCAATTGTGTGGGAGTAGATTTTTTGCAAGCCCCCGCAATGTTTTCTGGTGAAAATTTTTCTGATTGGAAATTTAGAATGACTATCTTTATAAAATCATTGAGTTGGAGGACTTGGAGAGTTATTTCTTAAGGGGATATCTTGCTTATGAAAACTGTCAATAATGTTGATATTCCTAAATTTGAAATTGAGATGAATGAGAATGACATGAATTGTTTACAAATAAATTTTGACACCATGAATATTCTATTTTATGCCCTAGATGCTCATATCTTTCGTAAAGTAAGGGCATGTAAAAACGCTAAAGAGATATGGGAGGAACTCGAAAAGAAACACGGAGTCACTAAGTAAGAAAAGGTGATCACTTCTTGTGACTCAAGCTCTACAGATCTTGAAGGAGGTAAACCGTGCTTCACAGCTTTCACCGACAATGAGGTAATCTCGTTTCCTACGCTATTACATAACTTTGGTAATGATTCATGTGATGATTTGAATGATGCATTTGATACTGAATCATGTAATAGATTTGATAGTGAAAGTATGCCTACTTATGAAGAACTGCAAGTTGAATATGTTAAAATTCATTAGTCACTTGTTAAAGCTAACAAAAGATATATTGCTTTGAAAAATAAGTATAAGACATCTATGAAAGAATGTGAGTCAAAAGTTCTTGTTGAAAGGGAAAATTATTTCAAAATCAAGAAGTTACTAAACAATAATGAAAAGTTGGAAGAAGAGTTGAATGTCTTAAGATCTCAAACTTCGAGTGATAATAAGAAAGATCTTCTCATTTTAGAATTGGAATGTAAAGCAAACAATATGACTAAAGAGTTTATGAATCTTCAGAATGTTTGTAAAGGTTTAGAGAACTTAAAAATTCAAGATCTAGAAAAGAAAATAGAAGACCAGTCTAAGATCATCCATACATTCACTAGAGATAAAGAAAACTTTGACAAGCTCTTAGGATCACAAAAGATAACCTTAGATGAGGAAGGTATAGGTTTTAATGGAATTGAAAATAGGAAAAGGAAGAATCTATACATGGGATACTTTGTAGAAGAATCTAAACATTATGCTAGTACCTCCTCTAGTCCATACACTCACACCACGTGCATCTTATGTAAAAAAAAATTGGGGCATATAAAATTTGATTGCCCATTTAAAAGAAAAGGTGTGAAACCCAAACGGGTTTGGAGAGTCAAAGAACCATATTATCCTAACCCATCAAGAATCAAAGGTAGAAAAATGGTATGAGTTGTCAAAAAGGGAAACTCCTTAGGACTTAAGGATGAACAAATTCAAATTGGAATTACATAAATGCTTTCCTTAGGTTCTAGGTTTTGGAGGAGTTATGTCTATTAGCCTACAAAGTGGTATGTTCCTAAAATGTCAAATCTTAGCATATTCATTCCACCTTTGGTATACTAAGATAATTTGAGAATCAAGTCAATCTACAAATCCAAGCATATAACCAATTTGAACATAATGCATATACCGTCTTCTGCTGTTAGGTTGTATAGATGAAATAACTTTTTACCGGGTACCCAATGCGGATCGAGTCATATGAGTGGTAACAGGGTAGTTGATGTGGCCGATTGGCGAATATTGTTGGTGACGAGTGAATATTTATTATTGTTTATAAAAAAAATTATATGAAAATCAAGGCGTCACAGTTTGGCATTAGAGCCTAGTTGTTAGGTTCTGTAGCTTTTAATAGACAGCGGAATACAATTTCAGAGTATAGGAGTGGATTTTAAGGGAAATTGGAGATGGGCAGATTGAAATGTGAGTTAATGATTGTTAGATGATGAGGTGAGAATTTAGGGTTCTATCTTACGGCCTAGAGATAGGAGTACCGGGGTTATTTCTGTGTTTTTCTTGTGGTGATGATTTTATAAAAACCATGGATACTATTGTGGGTCTTGTTTCTGAGTGGTAGGGTTGAATCATAAATGGGGGTTAAGGATGTGGAGATAAATGGTTATAGAAGAGTAATTTATGAATTATAGCAGTGTATTGGTTAGGTGATAGTAATTGTATGCTGAGATTAGTTGCTCCCTTTGCATGATGGATCCGGGAAACAGTAACACGAGTGCGGGAGGTGATGGAGTAAAACCTTCTAGTATGGGTGGTAGAGACCTTGACGCAATATTGCGTAGCGTCACGCAGTAGGTGATGGCGGAGATGGCCAGGAGTTCAGGGGAGCGGAGTTGCATGATCGAGCAATTCACGCGTATACGACCCCCATCTTTTGTTGGAGGAGCAGACCCACTAGTAGCAGAGAACTGGGTTCAGAACATAGAGGACATATTGGCAGTTCCCTTATGTACAGACAGGTAGAGGGTGTTATTTGCGACATTTAAGTTGACTAGGGAAGCAAAATGCTGGTGGAGGTCGATGAGATTACTAGAGCAGTAAAGGCCTGACCCTATAGCGATGATGTGGAGTCGTTTTAGGGAAATTTTTTTCGAGCGGTACTTTCCTTGTAACGTCCCTCAATAAAACACAACATAATAAAAAATGACCAACCCGAACTCGTTGGTAGCGAGGACATCTATCAAATACAGCGGAAAAACCTAGCAGCAGTAAACATAAAAATCCAAACATTCATTCATAAAACATAATACCAGAGCTCTCTATTAACATCAATATACTGTTCATATGTACAATATCCAAAAAGTCAAAATAACACTAGGACTATACAACCAAAAAAAAAATCTCCTAGTCCTAGCTCAAGGCTTATCCTTCTAGTAGGGAAGCACCAATCACTCAACGGCGGCCCTGACCCACCGGTCTCTCTGCGTTACCTGAAAAATATATTATTGTTGGGGGTGAGACACTTTTCAGTAAAGGAAAATAAACTAAATACAGCTCTGTGGCAACATGAACATTTAATGTGCTTATACATATACCATACATTTTATAACTCTGGAAATAATCATAATATCATACTAGATAATCATATATTTTCATATTCGTTAATAAATCATAACATACATAAACATTTGTTGTAACTGTAGTACTGTAAATATACACCCAGGATGAATAGCTGACTAATGTCATGTATTACCCCCATAATAGGTTGTGCAGCCTGAAGACGAGACCCGACAATGGCTGGCCGACCACTGCCGAATCAGATATGTTTGTAAGTACGATGGGCCCGCCACACCCTGGTCCGAACTGTCAGGTGGACGTCCACACTCTACTGAAAGCCATATCGATTATCCATCTCCCATCCCCTCGTGGAATGGTTAGCACTAATATGGCCTCGTGCCAAAATCTGAACTACCCATAGCTACGGTACCGAGCTCCTGCTCTGAACTAAACTAACATCCTGATTTTAATAACATATAGTACATGATCATACATAACATCATCACGGCCTTGTGCCGAAAACATAGATACGGCCTTGCGCCGAAATCATACATATGGCCTCGTGCCAAAATCATGGTAAATACGGCCTCGCGCCGATAATATAATAAATATGGCCTCGCGCCAATAATATAAGTGTGGCCTTGCGCCAAAATATAAGTACGGCCTCGTGCCGACAATATAATAAATACGGCCTCGCGCCGCAATCGTTTCAAGTAGTTACATTCTGAAAATACATTGTTCATCATATAATCCTCAAAACTATCACAATATACTCATCGTTTCATAATATCTGAAAATATGCTTCGCTTGTAAAATCGTTCACATCATGATTCACTTCACATAAAAGTAATGTTCATGCCACACATATGTCGTTTAAAGTCATGCTTCATGTTCTAAAATCATCATTTCTAGCATCTCATACATACATATATTTAATAATCATAATAGCAGTATTTCCCAAACATACGTTGCATATATGATAAACAAATGTAACATATGTTTTTCTGAAAATAAATTTGCTCATAAATTATAATTACTTGCATGGAAAATATCTGTTTTAATTTATTCCCTTACCTGGCTGCTGAGAAAGCCCCCTAAAATCCTATGCTAACCCCCGTATGACTTCCTGATCAACACCCTGAAACTCAAAACTCTCAGTATTAAACATTAGTATTTTTATGCGTACGTTAATTTCTATAACTACCATGAAGTCTAATTTGACTTAAAAAGTTTTACCTCAACCTAGGGATGATTTCCAACTTCATTTTCCCAACGATCCGCTCCGGCAAACTCGTAGGGAACTTCGCCAGGAACGTCGTCGTAGCCTCAGATCTTCGATCCAGCGTAAAACTAGCCCAAAATCGAAGAGAGAGAGTGAGAGGGCCGAAGAGGAGAGAGAGAGAGTGAGAGAGAGGAAGCTTAATATGAAATAAAAATCGGATTTTTCATATATATAGACAGCGGAATTTGTCGACGAGCCCAATCTTCGTCGACGAGTTCTTTATAAATTTCGTCGACGAAATTCAGGCTGCCTCCGAACCCCTCTCGGTATTTTCTCATTGATGAAGCCCTGTGTTCATCGACGAAATCTTTGAAGCCTTCGCGCCGACGAAATCCGGTGTTCGTCAACGAAGCTGGGCAGCTTCCTTTGTTCCTTTTTCCAATTTCCCTTTCTCCTTTCTTTTATTATTTAAATTTCACTTTTAAAATTCGGGTCGTTACATCCTCCCCTCTTTATAAAAATTTCGTCCTCGAAATTTGCTATTCACATAATTTCATCATCCCTTATTAGGCAAAATGATCTACTTGTTTTATTACTTACCCTCACTTGTGACGGAGGAATACCGTGGTTACAACTCAAGTTTTGGGAGATTACATATATCAAAAGAAAACTTCTCCCAAAACTAAAATACCTCGTACTACTAAATGTTACATGTACCTACAAAAGAAAACTACATATTTACTCACATTTTCTAATTACATTTATATTTCTTAAAATAACTGTGAATACCTCTGTCTCATCTGCTCCTCGGACTCCCAAGAAGCTTCTTCTACTGCATGATTCCTCCACAAAATTTTTATCTGAGAAATCTTCTTATTACGTAACTCATGTACCTTCCTATCCAGAATACGTATTGGTACCTCCTCATACCCCAGTGAATCACTAAGCTCCAACTCATCATAATTGATGATATGAGAAGGGTCTGAGACGTATTTTCTTAACATAACAACATGGAATACATCGTGGATCCTGGATAACACAGGTGGTAAAGCTAACCTATAGGCCACCGGTCCCACTTTCTCTAAAATCTCAAACGGACCGATGAACCTAGGGCTAAGTTTATCCTTCCTTCCAAATCTCATAACTCTTTTCAATAGAGCTATCTTCAAAAATACGTGATCTCCCACGTCGAACTCTAAGTTCCTGCGGCGATTATCGGCATAACTCTTTTGTCGGCTCTAAGCTGCACTAATCATTTCCCTGATAAGCCGAACCTTCTCGTATGCCTGCTGCATAAACTCTGGTCCCAGTACTCGCCACTCACCCACTTCATCCCAATATAAAGGAGATCGACATCTCCTACCGTATAGTGCCTTAAACGGTGTCATGCCAATACTGGACTGGTAGCTGTTATTATACGCAAACTCTACTAATGACACGAACTGCATATCTTCTGGTATTTGTATCGTTCTCTCAGTCTATCCGTCGGACTGAGGATGGAATGTCGTACTAAATGATAACTGAGACCCCAGAGCCTCCTGTAAACTCCTCCAAAATCATGACGTGAATCGTGAGTCTCGATCTGACACAATGGATACAGGCACTCCATGAGAACGAACTATCTCCTGAACGTAAATCTCTGCCAATCGGCTGAGGGAATAGCTGATCTTGATAGGGAGAAAATGGGCGGACTTGGTCAATCGATCTACTATCACTCAAATCGCATTTTGGTCATGTAATGTCGTCGGCAGTCCTGTAATAAAGTCTATAGAAATATGATCCCACTTCCACTTTGGGATAAATAATGGCTGCAACTGCCCTGTTGGCCTCTGGTGCTCAACCTTTACCTATTGGCACGTCAAACATTGGCTACATACTTGGTAATCTCCCTCTTCATTTCGCTCTACCAGTAAAACTCTTGCAGATCCCTGTACATTTTCGTACTGCCGGGATGAATCGTGTACAAAGTCCTGTGAGTCTCCTCTAAAATCATCCTCCTAATGTCAGCATCTACAGGAACACATAGTCTGGAACGAAACCGCAAAGCTCCGTCATCTGAGATGCAGAATTCCTCTCCCTGACCACTCTGCACTCTGTCCATCACCTCTACTAACTCTGGATCTTCCTTTTGGGCAGCTTTAATTCTTTCCTGCAGAGTAAGCTGTACCACTAAGCTGGCGATACATACTGGAGTATTACTCTTTATCAACTCTATGCCGAGTCTCTCCAGATCCTTCATGATCGGATGCTGAATATCCATAGCTACCAACGCTGATATTCTAGACTTCCTGGTCAGTGCATCAGCTACCACGTTTGCTTTCCTTGGGTGATAACTGATAGTACAGTCAAAATATTTAATCAACTCTAACCACCTTCTCTGTATCGTATTCAACTCCTTCTAGGTGAAGAAATATTTCAAACTCTCGTGGTCAGAGAAAATCTCGCACTGCTCGCCATACAGGTAATGCCTCCAAATTTTCAGTGCGTGTACTACTACAGTCAACTCAAGATCGTGGGTAGGGTAGTTCTTTTCGTACTCTTTCAACTGTCTAGATGCATACGCTACTACCCTGCCATGCTGCATCAACACATAGTCAAGTCCTTTCAAGGACGCATCACTATAGATAGTATAACCCTCACCCCCAGATGGGATAATCAATACCGGTGCTGTGACTAGTCTCTGCTTCAGCTCCTGAAAGTTCTGCTCACAGCTGTCGTCCCACTCAAATCTGGCATTCTTCCTAGTAAGTCGTGTCAGAGGCCCTGATAGGGCTAAGAATCCCTCGACAAAACAACGATAGTAATCGGCTAACCCGAAGAAATCTTGATCTCCTGGACGTTCCTCGGTCTAGCCCAATTCACCACCGCCTCAATTTTACTGGGATCTACAGAAATTCCGTCTCCTGAGATGACATGCCCCAAAAATACAACTTTCTCAAGCCAGAAATCACACTTGCTGAACTTGGCATACAACTTCTTCTCCCTGAGCATCTGTAAAACCCGCCTCAAATGTATATCATACTCCTCATTGCTCCTCGAATAGACCAGTGCATCATCAATAAAAACAACCACGAACTGGTCTAGGTATTGATGGAAGACTCGTTTCATCAAGTCCATAAATACCGCAGGAGCATTCGTCAGACCAAATGGCATAACAAGAAACTCGTAATGCCCATACCTGGTCCTGAAAGCCGTCTTTGATACATCTTCTGCTCTCACCTTCACCTGATGGTAACCTGATTTGAGATCGATCTTCGAATACACCCGTGTACCCTGGAGCTAGTCAAACAAGTCATCTATATGGGGTAGGGGATACTTGTTCTTGATAGTCACTTTATTAATTTCTCTATAATCTATGCGCATCCTCATAGACCTGTCTTTCTTCTTCACAAATAGCACTGGGGCTCCCCACGGAGATACACTAGGCCATACGAAGCCTTTATCAAGTAAGTCCTGCAATTGGTCTTTCAATTCTGTCAACTCTGCCGGCGCCATTTAGTACGGTGCTTTAGAAATCGGCACTGTACCTGGAAGTAGATCAATAGAAAAATCTACTTCACGATTAGGCGGCAAACCTAGTAACTCATCTGGAAACAAGTCTGTAAATTCTTTCACCACAGACGTATTAATAAGTTTTAATTCATTTTTTGACATTTCCTTCACAAAAGCCACGAATCCCATCCAACCATTCTGAAGCAGTCTCCTTGCCTGAACAACTGAGACCATCTGAGGTAAGGATTGCATTTGTGACCCTGCAAATCTAAATTCTGGTTTCCATGGAGGTCTGAATATCACTTCTCTAGCACGACATTCGATAATAGCATAATTAGCCACTAGCCAATTCATGCCAAAAATAATATCAAATCCGTGTATATCCAGCACCACCAAATCCACAAATAAAATCTTCCCCTGAACATCAACTGGGCAACCACAGAGTACCCTACTACATCTCACCGTTGACCCGATCAGTGTAGCCACTAATAACTCGACATCTAATGATTGCGTTTCTGCTTCACATAATTTTACACACTCTAAGGACACAAACGAATGTGTGGCACCAGAATCAAAAAGTTCAATAACTTTAAATGAAAACATACTAACAGTACCTGTCACTACGTTGTCGGCCGCCTCAGCGTCGCCCGACGTCAAAGCAAAAACTCTGAATGGGGCCGTATTCCTCTGCTGGCCTCCTCGTGGTGCCTGATAACCTCCTCGTGCAGGTCTAGGAGCAGGAGCAGTACTAGTCTATGTCGGACACTCCCTCATCATATGCCTTGACTCCCCGCACCTGTAGCAGACACCTTGCCCGGCACGACACTCCCCTAGGTGTCTTTTCCCATAAGATGGGCAGGCTGGAGATGGCTACGCGCCCTGGGAACCGCGATGCCCGGTCTCCTATTTTCGGTCTTTATAATAGCCACCTCTCTTCCACATACCATGTCCAACCCCCTGCTGGGAACCAGAAGGTGTAGACCTCTTCTTCTGCCTTCACTCCTCAGCCTCCAATCGATCACCAATCTCGGCTATAGTGGCTCTATCTACTAACTCAGCAAAATCCTGCAACTTTAGAATTGATACTTGCCTGTATATTTCCCTTCTCAAACCTCTTTCAAACTTCTGAACTTTCTTCGCCTCATCTGGAATAATGTACGGGGCGAAGCGGGATAACTCAATGAACCTCGCCGCGTACTGTTGTACTGACAGCTGTCCCTGCTTCAGATTCATGAACTCCGAAATCTTAGCCTCCCTGGATGAGTCTGGAAAATACCTGTCGAAGAATATCTCTCTAAATCGCTCCCATGTCATCTCTACAGGTATAGTCTTCTACTGCTTTAACAATTTCACTGCGGACCACTATCTCTCAGCCTCTCTCGTCAATCTGTAGGTGGCAAACAACATCTTCTACTCCTCTGAACACTGCAGCACAACAAATATCTTCTCCATCTCCTGGACCCAGTTTTCAGCGACTGCAGGATCCGTCCCTCCTAAGAAAGCTGGAGGGCTCATATTAATGAACTTCTCTATAGAACTACAGTGGCCTACCGATGAACCACCCTGTTCCCTCGAACTCTTGGCAATTTCTGCCATAACCTGCTGTGCTACGTTGCGTAAGACTGCATCTGAATCACTACCCATAGCGCCTGAGGGCCCAGCACCCTCACTCCCACTGGCGTGGGCACTATTGCCACCAAGGTCCATCCTGAAAAACAGGTAACTTAACTCAAAACCTCTTTCTCTACTTGTATCACTCAACTCAAATGCTATTTTCCCCTATTCAATTCATCTCTCATAATCTCAATTCAAGGTTCAATCCTGCAACCTAGATACCCAACCTGACGATAGTTTACAATGAATTTCCTGAAGTCGTCACCCTAGGAAAATCATACAAACCACCACGGAAGTCCTGCATCTAAACTACAAAACTAGACCTCAAATTCCCTTATTCCTATACTCTGGTATTATTATTGCTGGACTCTAAAGTCTGTAGAATCTAGTATCCTAGGCTCTGATACCAAATGTAGCGTCCCTCAATAAAACACAACATAATAAATAAATGGTCAACCCGAACCCGTGGGTAGCGAGGACATCTATCAAACACAGTGGAAAAGCCTAGCAGCAGTAAACATAAAAATTCAAACATTCATCCATAAAACATAATACCAGAGCTTTCTATTAACATCAATATACTATTCATATATACAATCTCCAAAAAGTTAAAATAACACTAGGACTATGCAACAACAAAAAATCTCCTAGTCCTAGCTCAGGGCTTATCCTTCTAGTAGGGAAGCACCAATCACTCAATGGCGGCTCTGACTCGCTGGTCTCTCCAGGTTTCCTGAAAAATATATTATTGTTGGGGATGAGACACTTTTCAGTAAAGGAAAATAAACTAAATACAGTTGTATGACAACATGAATATTTAAGGTGCTTATACATATACCATACATTTCATAACTTTAGAAATAATCATAATATCATACTGAATAATCATGTATTTTCATATTCGTTAATAAATCATAACATACATAAACATATGTTCTAACTGTAGTACTGAAAATATACACCTAGGATGAATAGTTAGCTAATGTCATGTATTACCCCCCATGACGGGTTGTGCAGCCTGAAGGCGGGATCCGACAATGGCTGACTGACCACTGCCGAATCAAATATGTCTGTAAGTACGATGGGCCCACTACACCCTGGTCCGGACTGCAAGGTGGATGTCCACACTCTACTGAAAGCCACATCGACTATCCATCTCTCATCCCTTTATGGAATTGTTAGCACTAATATGGCCTCGTGCCAAAATCTGAACGACCCATAGCTACGGTACTGAGCTCCTGGTCTGAACTAAACTAACATCCTAGTTGTAATAACATATAGTACATGATCATACATAACATCATCACGGCCTCGTGCCGAAAACATAGATACGACCTCGTGCCGAAATCATACATATGGCCTCGTGCCAAAATCATGGTAAATACAGCCTCGTGCCGATAATATAAGTGTGGCCTCGCGCCAAAATATAAATACAGTCTTGTGCCGACAATATAATAAATACGGCCTCGCACCGCAATCGTTTCACGTAGTTACATTCTGAAAATACATCGTTCATCATATAATCCTCAAAACTATCACAATATACTCATCGTTTCATAATATCTGAAAATATGCTTCGCTCGTAAAATCATTCACATCATGATTCACTTCATATAAAAGTAATGTTCATGCCACACATATGCCGTTTAAAGTCATGCTTCATGTTCTAAAATCATCATTTCTAGCATCTCGTACATACATATATTTAATAATTATAATAGCAGTATTTCCCAAACATACGTTGCATATATGATAAACAAATGTAACATATGTTTTTCTGAAAATAAATGTGCTCATAAATTATAATTACTTGCATGGAAAATATCTACTTTAATTTATTCTCTTACCTGGCTACTGAGAAAGCTCCCTAAAATCCTATTCTAACCCCCGTATGACTTCCTGATCAACACCCTGAAACTCAAAACTTCCAGTATTAAACATCAGTATTTTCATGCGTACGTCAATTTCTATAACTACTATGAAGTCTAATTTGGCTTAAAAAGTATTACCTCAACCTAGGGATGATTTCCAACTTCGTTTTCCCAACTATCCGCTCCGACAAACTCGTAGGGAACTTCACCAAGAACATTGTGGTAGCCTCAGATCTTCGATCCGGCATAAAACTAGCCCAAAATTGAAGAGAGAGAATGAGAGGGCCGAAGAGGAGAGAGAGAGAGAGTGAGAGAGAGGAAGCTTAATATGAAATAAAAATAAGATTTTTCATATATATAGACAGCAGAATTCGTTGACGAGCCTGATCTTCGTCGACGAGCTCTTTATAAATTTCGTCGACGAGACCTTGTATTCGTCGACGAAATTCAGGCTACCTCCGAACCCCTCTCGGCATTTTCTCGTTGACGAAGCCCTGTGTTCGTCGACGAAATCTTTGTAGCCTTTGTCAATGAAACCCTGTGTTCGTTGACGAAGCTTAGCAGCTTCCTTTGTTCCTTTTTCCAATTTCCCTTTCTCCTTTATTTTATTATTTAAATTTCACTTTTAAAATTTGGGTCGTTACATTCCTGCTACAGTCAGGAGTGCAAAGGCACATAATTTATGTATTCGACACAAGGGCCTTTGACGGTGTAGCAGTATGCAACGAGATTCATTGAGCCATCCCGATTCGCCCCATGTCTGGTGTCAGATGAGGAGAGGAAGGCAATGAAGTTTGAAGAGGGCTTGAGGCAGAACCTGTATGAGCAGGTGGTAGGTTTTCGAGCTCAGACCTTCTTAGATAAAGTAGACAAAGCTGTAGTGATTGAGAGCGACCTACAGAGAGGCGCAGCAAAACAGAGCCAGAGGAAGAGACTTGTGCCTTCTGATTTTTAGGCAGGGTCCAGTCGAGGGCCGTGGAGGAGATATGATAGCAGAGGGGGACGATGACAGGGAGGAGGAGATCGAGAAGTACAGGGGAGACAAATGCCCTCTCCTTGTCCCAGATGTTTCAGGAGACACTCGGGAGAGTGCCAAGTGGGGGAGGTTGTCTGCTATCAGTACCACCAGCCTTGACATATCGTGAGAAACTGTCAAGCACCGCCAGCAGTAGCGGCTGCTCCTTGACCATATAAAGGAGGCTATCAGGCACCTCGAGGCAGATAGCAGAGGAATATTGCTCCGGCACAAGTTTATGCACTGACGTCGGGAGATGCTGAGGCATCAGGAGATGTGGTGACAGGTATTGTTTCAATATTGTCATTTAAAGCTACTACTGTGTTTTATTCATGGGTGACTCATTCTTTTGTCGCTCGGGAATATGTTAAGTTATGTGGGTTTGAACCTCAACAGTTAGATATTAGTCTATCTGTTGGTACGCCGACTGGGGCTGTAGGGACATGCATTAAGGTACTCATAGATTGTCCAGTGGGTATTCAGGGGAGATCTTTGTCAGCTAATCTGGTGGTTTTAAATATGCATGGGTTTAAGGTAATCTTGGGAATGGACTGGCTAATTGCCCACTATGCTAGCATTGATTGCCATCAGAAAGAGGTAGTATTCAGACCCCTATAAGGACAAGAGTACAGATTCATGTGATCATGTGTGCGCACTCCACCTTAGTTACTATCCGCTATTCAGGCGTGTAGATTGCTATTAGAAGGCTGTTAGGGATATTTAGCCTGTATGAAGGCAGTATCAGAAGGGGAGCTGAGGGTGGAGAAGATCCCAATGGTGAGGGATTTTCCTAATGTATTCCCTGAGGATTTGTCGGGACTACCTCCTGATCGTGAGGTAGAGTTTGTTATTGATCTGGTTCTTAGGACAGCGCCAATTTTGAAGTTGTCGTATAAAATGGCACCGACAGAGCTGAAAGAGTTGAAAGAACAGTTGTAGGAATTTTTAGAAAAAAGGTTTATTCGGTCCAGTGTGTCGCCATGGGGAGCACCGATTTTGTTTGTGAAGAAGAAAGATGGGTCGATGAGGTTGTGCATTAACTACAGGGAAATAAATAAAGTAACTATTAAGAATAAATATCCGCTCCCACGTATCAATGATTTTTTTGACCAGTTAGAGGGGACAGATCTTTTCGAAGATAGACTTACGCTCCGGGTACCATCAGGTGAAAGTCAGGGCAGAAGATGTTCCGAAGACGACATTTAGAACACGGTATGGACATTGAATTTCTGGTTATGTCGTTTAGGTTAACGAATGCTCCTACAGTATTTATGGATTTGATGAACATGGTCTTTCACTAGTATTTGGATCAATTTTTGGTAGTATTTATCGATGATATACTGGTGTATTCGAAGAGCCCGGAGGAGCATGAGGAGCATTTGAATATAGTGCTTCAGGTGTTGCGAGAGAAGAAGTTATATGCGAAGCTCAAGAAGTGTGAGTTTTGGCTGGAATAGGTTACTTTCCTTGGACACGTTATATCCAAGGGTGGTATTTCTGTTGATCTGAGTAAGATTGAGACGGTAGTAAACTAGGTGCGACCAAAGACTGTGCACGAGATCAAGAGTTTCTTGGGATTGACTGAATACTACCACAAGTTTGTTGAGGGTTTCTCTAAATTGTCAGACTTATTGACCAGATTGACTAGAAAGGGAGTGAAGTTTGAGTGGTCTGACGAATGTGAATAGAGCTTCCAAGAGTTGAAGCAACGACTCATCGCTGCGCTTGTGTTGACTATTCCTTCCAAGAAAAGGGGTTTATAATTTACAGTGATGCGTCCCATAAAGGGCTTGGATGCATGTTGATGCAGCGAGGGAGAGTGATAGCCTATGTCTCACGACAGTTGAAAGAATATGAAAAGAACTACCCTACCAATGATCTAGAATTGGTAGTAGTGGTTTATGCGTAGAAGATTTGGAGGCACTATCTATATGGGAGTAGATGAGAGATATTTACTGACCATAAGAGCTTAAAGTATTTCTTCACACAGATGAAATTAAATATGAGGCAGAGAAGATGGCTGGAGCTAATAAAGGATTACGATTGCACTATCAACTACCACCCAAGAATGGTTAATGTGGTCGTTGATGCTTTGAGCCAAAAATTAGTAGATTCATCTGTGTTTACAGTGGAGATTCGGCATTTGATCCAAATGGATCTAGAGAGGCTCGTTGTGGAGTTGGTAGAGGGTGATCACCAGACATTTATTGCTAACTTGGTTTTGTGACCAACTCTATAGGAGCGAATTAAAGTAGCTAAGAGGAATGATGCAGAGCTAGTAGAGCTTACGGGGAAGGTACAGGATGCTCAGGAAACAAAGTTCAACATCTCAGATGATGGAGCCTTGAGGTTCCGTACCAGGTTATGCGTTCTTGCCGATCTTGAGATCAAGAAGGTTATTCTAGAGAAAGCACATCAGTCCTTGTATATTGTACATCCACGTAGCACTAAAATGTACAGAGATCTTTGAGAGTCCTTCTGGTGGAGCAACATGAAGAGGGAGATAACCCAGTATGTGGATCAGTATTTGACGTGCAATCAAGTGAAAGCTGAGCATAAGAGACCGACGGGATCATTGTAACCACTCCACATTCCTGAGTGGAAGTGGGAGCATATAGTGATGAATTTCATCATAGGATTATCACCGGCGTTGCATGGACAAGACACTATTTGAGTGGTGGTGGATCGACTGACAAAGATTAACCACTTTTTGCCGATCAGAGTTAACTACTCCATGGACAAATTGGCTGAGTTATATATCCAGGAGATAGTTAGGCTCCATGGCGTCTCAGTTTCCATAGTTTCAGACAGAGACTCATGGTTCACATCTCGTTTTTGGAAGAGTCTACAAGAGGCCATGGGTTCTCAATTGTCGTTTAGCACAACTTTTCATCCTCAGACAGATGGGCAGATGAAGTGGACAATATAGATTCTAGAGGATATGTTGTGAGCTTGTGTTCTGAACTTTGGAGGTCATTGGATATAGTATTTGCCACTGGTCGAGTTTGCATATAACAACAGCTACCAGGCTAGCATTGGGATGGCACCGTATGAGGCGCTGTATGGTAGAAGGTGCCGATCCCCGTTATACTGAGATGAGATTGGGGAGAGACAAATATTGGGGCCAAAGCTGATACAACAAACTCATTAGAGACAGGATCAAGACAACACAGAGCCGACAGAAGAGTTATGCAGATGCTCGTCGGCAAGAATTGAAGTTTGACGCAGGAGATCACATGTTCCTAAAGGTGGAACCGATGAAAGGGGTTATGAGGTTCGAGAGGAAGGGTAAGCTGAGCCCTAGGTATTTTGGGTCATTTGAGATTCTTGAAAGAGTGGGTCTAGTTGCCTATCGATTGGCATTACCACCGATCCTGTCTAGGTTCCATGACGTATTTCACGTTTCTACGTTGAGGAAATACGTCTCAGACCCCTCCCATGCGATCATCTATGAAGCAATGGAGTTGGGTGATACTTTAGCTTATGAGGAAGTGCTAGTGCAGATTCTTGACTAGAAGGAACAGGAGTTACACACGAAGAATATTCCACTAATAAAATTTTTATGGTGCAATCATGTCATTGAGGAGGCTTATTGGGAATTAGATGATCAAATGCGCCAGAGATACCCACACTTATTCAGTAAAGTTTAGAGTTGAACTAGTCAGAATAAAGGGATTAATACTGTATATTTTGATTTGTATAGTGTAACGTAGGATAGACAAAATTTTAGTTTTTGAACGTGAATGGCTTTAGGAGAATTTTTAATAGTTGTAATCACCCAGAACCTTCGTTGTAACCTCGGTGTTCCTTTGCCATAAATGAGGGTAATTAATAAAATTGGAAATATTTTCTTTAAGGATAAAAAGGTGATGAATAGCAAATTTCGAGGAAGAAATTTTTATGAGGGGAGAATGTAATAACCCAAAAAATGGCTAAACAAGATTAGTGGGGTGAAAATCAGTTTAAGGTCTTGGTCGAGACCAAGGAGTCAACACCCGTTGCCTTACGCGTGGACTGTGTGTGTTCGAGTGTAGGTTAGAGCGCACGAATGATATACGGTGCATGACCACGTAATGTGTACACGAGTACATGCATGCATATGCCTGAATGTGAATGTGTATGTATGTGTGAACGCCCACATACATGCGCGGGAACATGAGTGGTGCGCCTATGTGAAATTGCATGCATGTGTATACGTGCACATGAATGGTGTGGGTGCGAGTTCACGAATGAATGTAGCATGCATGTGCATAAGCGTGTGAACGTGTATGACATGCACGTGCATGAATGTGTACATGCGTGAAGTGTGTGAATGAGTATATGCATGCATGTGTACACGTGAAAGTGGGCATGCATGTGTGCATGTGTACGTGAGAAATTGAGTGCATGCGCATACATGTGAGGGTACATGAATGCATGCGCGAATGTGTATATAAGGAGTGGCATGCGTGCGTATGCATGCATATGGAGGTGTGTGTACATGTGTATATGTATGAGTGCGTGAGTGAATGCATGTGAGTGTATACAGATATGCATGCATGTATGTGGGAAATTTTAAATTAGAGGGTAGTGGTGTATGTGTTGGTGTGTGGCACGACTGCAGGTGCTTTATTGCGCAGGGGTGTGTGCATGAGTTGTCAGAGCTGGTCATGTGCATGTGTGTATATCAGTGACACTATTGTTAGCGGGTGTGTGAATTAGCGTGTGTGAACGGTGCGTGTAGCAGTGAGTGTAAATGTAAGTGTATTAACAGAGTGTGTGTGAGGGTGTATTAACGATGTGTTTAGGTGTGCGTATGTTTGTGTGCGTATGGGAGCAGTGTGTATGTGTTTCTGTGGGTGAGTATTCTTGTGTGTGTGGGTTACTGTGTGTATAAAAAATAAGAAACTCCAATATATAAACAATATATATATATATATATGTATGCACATACATAAATATATGAGCAATATATATATATATATATATATATATATATATATGACAAAACAGAACAATATGAACAAGCAAAAATGTAAACAGACCAAATGTATATATACACATATGAATATATATATATATATGTGTGTGTGTGTGTGTGTGTGTGTGTGTGTGTATGGGTGTGTGTGCTCAGGGAACTCACAGCAGAGAGGGAGAGATACCGGCGAGTGCAGGTGCAGGTCGAGGTGTTGCTGGACTAAAGGACTACGGTGGTGAGAAGAGAGGCAGTCTGTTGGTGTTGGGGCTGTGCAGCAAAGGTCTCAGCTGTTGCTGAGAAGGTTGTAGAGGGCTTGCCGAGAGGTGTGGCTGGTTCCGCTGGAACTGGTTACTGGTGTGCTCGGGTCGTGGATGGAGCAGGGGAGGTTGTAGAGGGCTAGTCGTAGTGCTGGAGTTGCAGAGCTGCTCGACTGGTCTGAGACAGAGACGAGGGGAGCTACGAGGAAGGCTGGATTAGAGTTGTAGAAACTCTCCGGTCGAGAGTTGGTCGTGTGTGAACTATGGGTTGCCAAAACAGCTTGATTCGGACTTACTGGGAGGAGGAGGAGTTTCGACTGGGGCCCGTTGTATTCGGTTGGTCACTATGGGTGTTGTGAGATTGCTAAGGAAGGTCATGGAGTGATGGAGAGCTAGAGAGTGATGAGGTGGTAGAGAAAAGAGTGGAAGTGAGGGATAGCTGCTGGTATGACAGAAAGGAGATGAGGGTGAGCTCGGGGGGTGTTGCAGAGGTTGAGAGTCTGGTGGTTCGTGAGATGGGGGAGTTGAAGATGGTGGAGGTTCTCGGTGTTGCAGCGAGGGCGAAGTAGGAGGTTGTAGATGAGAGGGAGCGAGGGTGGTGGTCTCGTTTGTTGCAGGTGGTTATGGTGAGGAGCGGCGAAGATGGTGACAATGGTGATATGCCGAGAGCTGCTAGAAACAAGGGAGAGTAATGGAGTGGAGGGAGGTGTGTGTGAGAGAGAGAGAGAGGTGTTACCTAGATGGAGTTGCTGTTGTGATGGTGACCCTCGGAGTTGCAGGGAATTGCCGGTGCTTGGGAGACGAGGGAGTTGTTGGGTTCACGGTTCGTCTACCAGCCCGGTTGTGGTGGTGGTGCTGGTATGGTTATGGTAGTTGTTGGAAGATGGTGGCTCAGGCACGGAGGTACCAAGGGGGTGCTGGGTTGCGTGCTCACAGCCGGAGCTGGCGCGGTGGTTGCTATGAGTGGGTCTGTGAGGAGTTAATGGGCTTGATGGAAGGTGGGGAATAGAAGGGAAAGGCTAGTGGCCGGTTATGTGGGAAGGTGGCTGGCGAGGTGGCTGGATCTGTGAAGAGGAAGGAAAGCTTGTGCGCCAGGGGGGGGGGGGGGGGGGGGGGGGAGCAAGGAGAGAAGGGAGCAGTGCTGCGTAGTGAATAGTGGGTAAAGAAATGGAGTGCCTCCCCTTGCGGGTATTGTAGGAATAGCCTTTATAGGCTCCGAAGCTGGGTGATAGCGTGCAAAAGCACGCGGGGAGCAGAAAGATCTTCAACAAAAATATATTCCTTCCTGGCTACACGTGATTCTATTAGTGGGATTTGGAGGGAGAACAATTCCTGCGCGCGTATTTTCCTTTTTATTTTTGGATTTCTTTCGTTTTGCTTGGCCAATTTATCTTCCCAAAAAGGAGAGTCCCAAGTTTTGGAAATAAAACTTGATTTATAAAAATTGGAAGGACCTGAACCTGAAACAATTAAAATACCGGGTCTCACTTAAGATTTAATGGGACTCGATCGAAATACCGAGGCTTGATTAAAATATGCCAGGATTCAATTAAAAATGCCGATACTCAATTAAAACTCAATGGGACTTAATTAAAAATCCAAAGCTCGGTTGAAACTCACCAGGACACAATTAGAATGCCGGAACTCAATTAAAGACACCATGACTCAGTTAAAAACACCGATACTCGATTAAAACACCGCGACTCGGTCGAATTTCCCTGAGACTTCAAAATTCAATGGGTCTCAATTAGAATTTTGGGGTTCAATTAAAATTCACCGTGACTCAAAAATTCATTAGGATTCCATCAAATGCTCCCATTCGGGATTCAAGTAAGTTTTTAATGCGCCAGGCCTCCTCAAGGTAGCCTGGTTAAAATTGGGGTGTCAAAAATTGATACGAATTTTCCTCTGTCGCCGGTCATGTGCCATGAGCACCCACTATCCAAGTACCATCTATCCTTGGAGGAGGACGATCTTAAACATACCTGTAAAATAGACTAAGTAACTGATGCCGGTCACCAAATTTTGTTGGGTCCACAGGGGTTAGTATCTGGATCACCCTTAATTACCCATACTCTTCTAATTTTTGCATGCTTATTCCTAAGTGGACAATAGAATTGAATATGACCAATTTGTTTGCATTTAAAACATTTTATTCTACACTTAGGATCTTTAGGAGGGACTTGAGATTTCGATTCCCGCGTGAAATGTCCCATGTAAAGATCAGGTCGTCTAATATTTCCAACACCATTAAAACCTAGACCCTCTTTACTTAGAATTTCTTTGAGCACCAAATAGTTTTTCAAAATTGTGTTTGCCCTTAGTGAATTTAAAAATAATTTTGGAGTTATCCTCCAATTTCTTCTCAAGCTTAGCAATGGTCACATATTTTTCTTTTAAAATCGAAGCATGAGAGGTATTTACAATTCCAAACAATTTTGACCAATTTTCACATTTCTTTTTCAAATCATCATTTTCTTTGGTCATTTTATTTAATATGTTAGATACACGAATATACTCAAATTGTAATTCTCTAAACGTAGACATGCAATCATAATCACAATCATCAGATGAATATTATGAAGATAAGGAACAAGAGGGCGACACCTCATCACGATGTGCCATCAGGCACATATTAGCAACCTCTGAGTCCCTGCGGTCAGAGTCAGAGTCACTGCTGCTCAATTTTATCCCATGAGGTGTTTGCTTTCATGACTTTCTTATTTTTCTTAGCTTCCTTTTTCAGTAGTGGGAAGTTTGGTTTGATGTGCTCGACTTTGTTGCAATTGTAACACGTGGGAGCATTTTATTTTTCTTTTATTTTGCTAGAATCTCTCTTCTTAGATGTAGACTCCCTATATTTTTTGTATTACTTTCTATTCTTCCTGAAGAATCTGCTAAATTTTATAGTTAGCATTGCCATATCATCATCAGTGTCAGGTTCGCTGCATTCACTAGATGTGTTAGTGGAGGTTTTCAATGCAGTCACCTTTTTCGCCTTATTATGTTCATTGAGTCTATCATTTATGGCTATTTCGTAGGTGATCAGGGAACCTATTAATTCATCTAATGTCATTGCCTTAAGGTCTCTAACCTCAGCAATAGTCGTTGCCTTGGCTTCCTAAATAGGAGGTAAACCTCTAAGGATCTTCCTAATCATCTCATATGTAGGATAGGTCATACCTAATGCATGCAGTGAGTTTATGATGTGTGTGAATCTAGTGTACATGCTCTAAATGGACTCACCTACATTCATCCTAAAAGTCTCATACTCACTAGTCAACATATCTATCCTACTATCTTTCAAATCCCTAGTACCCTCATAAGTGACTTCTCACTTATCCCAGATTTCTTTCGCAGTAGAACATGCCATTATTCTATTAAATTCATTTACATCAAGACTATAATATAGAATGTTCATAGCAATGGAATTTAAACTAACAACTTTTATATCATCATCATGATCATCATATTCTTCCTCGGTCTTAGGAACTCTAGTTGCACCCTTTGTTTTCATAGGAACATAATTTCCCTTAGAGACGATCATCCACACCTTCCAATCAGTATTTTAGAGGCAGATGCGCATCCTCTGTTTCTAGAAGGTGTAATTAACACCACTGAAAATCGGAAGTTGTGTGGAAGATGGTCCCTCAGGGAAAGGGGTTATGGAACTATGAGTCATATATGATCTTTTGCAAAATAACTACTAGTCTATGCTACGTGGCTCTGATACCAATTGTTAGCTTTATTGTGATCCCAAAAGGGGGGGTGAATTGGTACTTTTAGAATTAATCCCATAGGTAAGTATCCTAGCAACAGTATATTCACAACCCTATGGTCAATCTAATGCAGGTAAAGTAAATCAAGTGTAATATATACCAGAAATTAAATGACGCAATTTAATTAACTACACGTGCACCAGAAAGCAGTAAAGGAAAGTGATACCCAAAAATGTTATCGAGGTTCAGCAAATTACCTACGTCACCGCCTTGGCTAACAAGCACAAAGATTACCACTATACTTGCTCACTTAAACGGGTGGAGTGACACTTAAACAAACTAGGTCAATTAGCACAGGGTAGAACTCAACCTTTACAATCAATCCTTACCAGACTGAATTACCGCCCCCTTAGGCCACGCCTGGAAACACTCAGTATGTTCACAATAATGAAATTGGTACAATGATTATGCTTTCATATAAAGCAGATTTGTACCCAATCTAAGCAATCACATACACCACCAAATGATATAATGAAGTAAGCTCAACGTGGTCTTTGATGTCTACTCTCAAATAGTTATATGAGAGATGTAATCAGTGCGTGAGAGTGCAAACAATATAATCTTTGTATCACAAACTATATTCAATCACAATGGTCAGACAAAGATATTAGCAACACTTCAAATATCTCAACGAGTAAGTTTTCTCAACGTATAAAGCTCAAGAGATATGTAGATTTGGTTTGCAAAAAGGATTTAATCTTTATGTTCAATAAATAATATTACTCAAGAAATATTGCAACAAAGATCTTTACCACATAAACAAATATCTCTTCAAAGATTTCTCAAGATGAAACACACTAGATATTTGAAAATGATTTGAACGGATTTTTGCAACCAAAATCAAATAAGAACTTTTCAAGATATTGCAATGACAACGCAATACTCAGAAGCTCAAGTAAAGTCTTCTTAGGAAAGACTTTTTAAGAAAGTCCCGTAAGAACACTTGAGATTTTGCTCTCAAATAAAATAGTATCAAGCAAGCACAAACTTGAGAGAGCAAACCTATAGAACAACAAAACTCAATTCAAACTTACAAATGGATTTTTGGCAATATAGCAAGGTAAGTAAGAGAGAATGATTTTGAAATTCAAAGTAAAATCACTAATTGAGTTTGCTAATCTTGTTGCTAATCATTTCAAATGAAGGGGTATATATAGACTTCCTCCTGATTCTGGCCATCCGGGACACATAAGGAATTCTTATAAATATTTTTATATTTTAATTAAATTAACCCCGTTTAAAAATATTAACCATGGTAAAAATAAAGGGGCAACCTGAGAGCACTAGTCGACCGAAGGAAGTTCGGTTGACCGAGTTGCTTTAAGTTCGGTCAACTGGGTATTAATTGAACCGCAAGTTCGGTCGACCAGACATGGAGGTTTCAGGGCGATTGTCCATTTTAGCGCGGTTCGATCGACCAGGAACTTTTTGAACTAACTAGTTCGGTCGACTAGACCGTTGAGTTCCACACGTGGGAACTTGGTCGACCAGGGCGTTGGCATACAATCTAGGCACGATCAACCGTAGGGTCAAATATTTGACTCCTAGGGAGTTCAGTCGACCAGGTGAGAATGAACTGTGTAAGTTCGGTCAACCGGGTTGTGGTCAAATTGTTGACCCGGTTCCTATTTGGTCGACCGGGTGGTTTTTGTACATACAAGTACGGTCGACAGAATGTGCTTATTTAGTGCATTTCGGTCATGTTTAAGCATACAATCACCCTATTCAAATGACTATATATATATGCATGAGTGAGTGTCCTAGGGTCATTTCTAGGTCCTTTTTAGTTTAAGCTTACTTATCAAATCATGCAGGTGATGCATATGGTTATTACAATCAAAACCATATTTACTATTACAGGCCCTTAAAGAATAATGAAATTAAATGCAACATAAATTGGGACTTCAACTTCAATTCCTTGTGCTATCACATTGATCTGCCAATCAGTATACCTACACATAACCTCAAATACCCATCAAATACAATAGCTATTTGTCACTATCAAAGCCAGGCGTGACTTATAAGGTCAACATAGAGAACTTTAGTCCAATCCCTATCTGATTGAACAAGTGATCCAAAACCTACTAGTGAGCCATGTGTCTCTTATCACTTACAATGTGTTTAGGCATTTCAAACTATTTCACCACTTGTTTTAGTTCTGTGGCTACCTTTGTAGGACAAGCTTGTGGGTTGACAATGTAAATAATTGATTAACCACCACAACGATTGACCACATATCCTCCACCTTTGGTAACCCAACTATGAAATCCATAAACAAGTTCCTTCAAAGCTTCTATAGAACTAGTAGAAGTTGCAGTAGCTATATTTCCTTCTGCCTCTCTAACTTATCCTGTTGGTGTACATAACAAGTTTTATACTAGACCTCAACATCCTCTTCCATCTTAAGCAAAAAATATGATTGTGCTAGCAATGCGGGTGTACCCTCCCTTCTTGGTTGTCCATATCATTGTGCATTAACTACTTCCTTCAACAATTCATTTAGAAGTCCTCTAGTGTAAGGAAAATAAACTTTGCTTCCTTTTTATGCACAATAACCCATCCTCCAACCAATTTTTGTGTTCAATGCCTTTGTGCACAATTTGTTAGAGTCTAATGAAATATGTATTAGTTTTTGCAGCAACACAAATCTTATCAATGAAACTGCATTCCAACTAAGCTACAACATAGCCCTCCACTTCTTTTCGGCTAAGGGAATTAGTTGCTTGATTCTGCCTTCTTGATTTGTGAACCCATTTGAAGTCAAATTCTGCTAGAAAATCTTGCTAACGAGCTTGCTTTGTGGAGATCTTCTTTTGGGTATTGAAATAGGTGTTTGCCAAATTTTCAATCACGTCCATGAATCGGGTACCTAACAGATAGTGCTTGTAAGTTTCTAAACACCAGTCATTTCCTTCTCATAAGCAGAATATTGGACCTCAGCATCCTTTAGTTTGTAGTTTCGAAGGCCACATGATGTCCTTCTTGCATAGGGAGTCCGTTGATAGCCCCATCGGAAGCATCGATATGCATTTCAGAAAGGCATACAAACACAAGTAACCAACATTGGCTCTGAAGACACAACCATCTTCAGCTCATCAAAAGTGTAAGGACTCGAACCCAAATGAGTTCCTACATATAAATTTTTCAGTGGACGCAAATAAATCTAAATTATTTTTATTACCTGAGCACTAATTAGCTTTATTACAAATATATGTCTCAACTATTAAAATGCAAATTTCTAAAATTCTAAAATACACAAATATATTCTAAATTGTATTATGCTAAATTTTTATTCTACTCTACTCTTTCGATTCCCACCCATGCACTTGTTACACCAGATTTCTGGTACACTCTTCAAAATGATCTGAAATATAAAATAATGATTGGGGGTGAGACGACGCTCAGTAAGTAAATAAGATTATTATTAGTGTGTGGCCAAAATGAGCTTTCATAATATTTTAATTTCGTAAAATAATATTTAATAGTATAACTTCAAAACTACTTTAAAAATATATATAAATTGAAAAATTTCTATATAAAACTTTTACCATCAACTACAACAGTAAAATTTTATAATCATATATTGTAACTGTTAAATTAAAATTTTAACTTTAAAACTGTAACTATAATATTTAATTATATACATATATAAACTTTTTCTTATACGTTTCCTTTAGATCATCATATAGGCACAAGAATAATCCTGTTCATATAAACATATATTTTTCCTTCAATTCATCAATAGTTTTGTATACGTAATTAAATATGTATATACACATACTATTAAAAAAATCACCCTTTGTCCTGTTAATCGTAAGTCATGTTTACCCTCATGATTGGGTTGTGCGATCCGAAAACTGGACTTAACTGGCTAGTTGGTCAAACTAAATCAATGTACATCATCATTAAGTGAGATATTCCCTATTAAATCCTGGTCCGACCCAGGTGTGCACTCAAGAGAAATCCACTACCATATAAAATCACTCTGTAAACAGTGTGAGTGCACTCTGATCCGTTTAAACTTTAAGTTGCGGTATCGAACATTCGTAATTTTCTATATCGTTTGAGTCATAAGGGGTTTTAAAAATATTTTTATTATATAATTTGTACAATTAAAATAATATCATGAAAATCTCATTTTTACTCATATTTTCGTGAAATACACAACATAAAAAAATCAACTCATGTAATATTTACTCATATTTTCGTGAAATATGTAACTATAAATTTCTATTTTCTTGAATAGAAATTAATGATGTAAAATATTCGAGGGGTTTAGAACATTTCTTAACTCAAAAATAAATGCATGTATATTAAAGATAAAATTAGTATAATTAAATATGCGTAAAAATAAACTCAGGAGAATTTTATGAAACTAACTAACATAATCGAAATTTATATACAAATAATCGAAATTTAACATAATCAAATTTTAAATAAAAATTTAACATAATCAAATTTTACTTACCTCTTACTTAACATTGTACTACGATCACGACGAATGTCTTTAAAAAATGAGATCGGAAAAAGTGGATGAGTGAGAATTTTAATTATAACAAAAATTCTTCCTCCACCACTAATTCTTTTACTTATTAATCCTTCACTTCCTTTGTAAATTTTTTTTTTTGAAAAATGAATGTTGAGAGCTTCCTATTTATAGGAAAATTTTGGGAAAAAAAAATGAATTTGTAATAGTGTGGAGAAAGGGGTGAAATTATAATTTTTTTAAAATTAAAAATTGGCATGGATGGGTTAGGTATAGGTTAGGTATGGGATGGGGATGAAGATCATGTGAGAGAAATGGGAGTGCTTACCGACACTCCTATTTAATTAATTAATTATTTTTATTTTTAAAATTTTTTTAAAGTCATTATTATTAATCATTGTTATTATTTTTAAGTTATGTTTTAATATTTTTTTTTGAAAAAGAATTAAGTTCGAATTTCGAAAACTCATGTAGGTCCCACACAACTTTGAGACCCAAGTGGGTCCTACGTAACACCAATAGTTCTTACATATTTTATGAGCCTTACACAACTTTGGAACTCATATGGACCCCACACGACTTTGGGACTCATGTGGGCCCCACACAATCTTGTGGGTCCCGCATATGATACCTATATTATTATTATTATTATTATTATTATACCATATATTTCTACAAATTATGTCTGTCAAAATATTATTTTATGTATATATACTTATTTATGTGTACAAACAATATATATCCTATTTATCCTATGAAATTCCATTTTAACCAGGCTGACCTTTAGGGAGTGACTGAGCCGCAATGGTCTCTGAGCACTCATTAAGACAAGGTCTTTTTTAGGTGTTAAACATGGAATCGAGGATCCTACAGAAAAACACTTATGTATTGATATTAATTAAATGACCATTTTTATTATTTTATTATTATTATTATGCTTTAATCGTATATATATTTTTAGATCATCACAGAAAACACTTTGCCAATTGCTTGTCTATGCCCATATATTATCCTTCTTCAGCAAATTTGTCAATGTGGCAACTCTCTTTGAATGCCTCAGTACGAATTTCTAATAATAATTAGCCAATCTAAGGAATGACTGTAGTTTGTCAACCTTAGAATGTCCATTCCAATCAAGGATGGATGGCTTTGACTTTCTTCCATCCATTTTGATCCATCCTTTGCTCAACCAATGTCCTAAGAACATCACTTCTTGGTGGCAAAATGCACTCCTCTTTCCTGACACAAAGTTGATTCTTTTGCAATTTGGTGAGCACCTTTCTCAAGTGCTGCACATGGTCCTCTTAAGGAATCATTGTAAATAACAACGTGATCTGGGTATATAACCACAAAACGGTCAATATACTCATAGAACCTATCATTCATAGAGTATTAGTCAAATTGAATGGCATTTCCAAGAATTCATAAGAACTAGGCACACATTTTGTTTTTGATTAATCCCCTTTTACAATCCGCACTTGCCAATACCCTAATCGCAGGTCTAGCTTTGTGAAATAGGAAGTTTTGGACAATCAATCAAACAACAACTCCACATTAGGAACATCATGCTTGTTGTTGACAGTAACCTTATTTAATGCTTGATATCCACACACATTCACAAGAAGCATCTTGCTTCTCTTTAAACAATACCAGAGCATCATAAGGGGCTTTATGAGGTTAGATGAGTCCAGTTGTCAACAATTAATCAAGTTGTTTCCTTAATTGAGCCAACTGCATGGTTCGGATTGTTGTGGCCGTTCCTTAAAGCGATTTTTCTTTGTAATTCCCAAACTTGATTTGACTTGAATTTTGTGTGAGTTTAAGGCCAAACCTCGCCACCTCCTTCTTTGCAGCAAAACTATAAGCGGCTCTTGAATCCACAAATTCATCAGTCTGAATGCCTTTGATCTTCACTTGTACACACATAAGCCCTTTTAGGATAGGGCTTTGCAACAAAGATAGCATTCAACGATTTGAATGGGTTAACATGTGATAGCCCTTCGTCATTCACCATCTTTCGCATCAGAGGCTACCAAAGAATTATGTTATATCACATATAGGATAGTTGTGAGCTCAATGTGGGCCATTGCAAATGTAATGATCAGAACTTTGAGGATTTTGGGATGTTTTCTTTCCCTTATTCTGATTGCTCTCCTCCCCTTTAGATTTTGTACCACTTTCCTTTTTCTTCCCCTACTCTTTCATTCTCTAGAATTTGGGAAGCCTTGGAGTACAGCTCCATATCCTAGAAGAAATTTTCAAAATTCTTTCACACTTTAGCTCTTGTAAAAGGATGTTGGTTTAGGAACTTGAATCTCATGGGAGGTGTTGGAATTGGTGTATTCCCGATAGGGGGGGGTGAATTGGGTATTTAAAACTTCCTAGGTTGATTTCAGTTCCATTTCACAACCTAGGGTATGTCTATGCAATCCCAAATGCGCAGATAAATATAAAGTGCGGAAATAAAGTCACGTGCAACATTCACAGACTATTGAAAGTTACATACACGTGCAGTAAATGAATTGTTGAAATATAAAATGCACACACGATATGTTATCGGGGTTTGGCTAATACTGCCTACATCCCCGCCTCTAGCTTGCAAGCCCGACGATTCCACTATGACTCACTTAACGGGTGGAACGACACTGATTACAACCAGGTCATTCATAGGACTGATCTCAACATTTACACACTCTTCTTGCAGACGGAGAAGGCCTTAACGATCCTTATGGGCTAGATCAACGCCTCCTCATGCCACGCCTAGAATACAACAGATATTCAATACAAATTTTGTGTATAAATATTATGCTTATAATACAAGCAAATTATGTACCAATACGCACATGCAATAATCAATGCACCTCAAACAGATAGGAACTATAAGCTCAGTGCAGATAATACTATAACTCTCAAGATAATGTCACTAGGCAATCCAAGTGTGAGAGTGTGTTTACAATCTATCTTTGAAACAATATAAAGATATATATCAACCACAAATAGGGTTTCAAAGATTTTCAGAAAATATAATCAAAATATCTCTAAGATGATTTTCTCAAAATTTTAACACAAGAGATATTTGAAATCAAGCTTGTTTTAAAAAAAATATTTCACAAAACACAAGAACAAACCTTTGAATACTTGCAACAATAATGCAAGGTTCACAAGCTGAAAAGAGTTATCCCAAGATAATATTTATCAATGAAATAATTTGGGATCAACTCAAGTTAACTCTCTAAAAATAATTTCAACAATAATAAATGAGAGAGTATACTAGCTTTAAAATAATGTATGAAGCACATAAATATATTCACTCTTCAAGTTGCAACAATAATGCAAATAACACTACAAAAAATCAGGGTATTAGTGAAAGATCAAATTCATCACTAATACTTATAAATTCGTCACCACTACTATTAGTGACAAATTTATGAGTATTAGTGACGATTTTAAAATAATTGTTATATCTACCGTTACTACTAACTATTAGTGTCGAATTCTAAATTCGTCACTAATTATGGATTATTTGTGACGGATTATAACCGCCACTAAAACCCTAATACCATCACTATAAATTCTACATCGGCTCAGCTCAAATTCATCACTAATAGTAGGGTATTAGTGACGAATTACAAATTCGTCACTAATAATAAGTATTAGTAAAGGATTAAAATTCATCACTAATAGTGGAGTATTAGTGACAAATTCACTCCTCAAGTTGTAACAATAATGCAAATGACACTACAAAGTTAGAATTCATAAGTCACTCATTAAAGCTAACAAAAGATATATTGCTTCGAAAAATAACTATAAGACCTCCGTGAAAGAATGTGAGTCAAAATTTCTTGTTGAAAGGGAAAATTATTTCAAAATCAAGAAGTTACTAAACAAGAATGAAAAGTTGGAAGAAGAGTTGAATGTATTAAGATCTCAAATTCGAGTGATAATAAGAAAGATCTTCTCATTTTAGAACTGGAATGTAAAGCAAACAATATAACTAAAGAATTTATGAATCTTCAGAATGTTTGCAAAGGTTTAGAGAACTTAAAAATTCAAGATCTAGAAAATAAAATAGAAAATCAATCTAAGTTCAGTCATACATTCACTAGAGGTAAAGAAAACATTGACAAGCTCTTAGGATCACAAAAGATGACCTTAGATGAGGAAGGTATAGGTTTTAATGGAATTGAAAATAGGAAAATGAAGAACCTATACATGGGGTACTTTGTAAGAGAATCTAAACATTATGCTAGTATCTCCTCCAGTACATACACTCACACCACATGCATCTTATGTAAAAAAAAAAAAATGGGGCATATAAAATTTGATTGCCCATTTAAAAGAAAAGGTGTGAAACCCAAACGGGTCTGGAGAGTCAAACAACCATATTATCCTAACCCATCAAGAATCAAAGGTTGAAAAAATGGTATGAGTTGTCAAAAAGGGAAACTCCTTAGGACTTAAGGATGAACATATTCAAATTGGAATTACATAAATGCTTTCCTTAGGTTCTAGGTTTTGGAGGAGTTATGTCTATTGGCCTACAAAGTGGTATGTTCCTAAAATGTCAAATCTTAGCATATTCATTCCACCTTTGGTATACTAAGATAATTTGAGAATCAAGTCAATTTGCAAATCCAAGCATATAACCAATCTAAACTTAATGCATATATTCATTGGTTGAAATATGAATTTATTGGCTGCTTGAATAAAAATCCACTTCCAAATGGACAAGGCAATTGTGCCTGGCATATTATTCTCAATGCTTAATTCATACTTGAATATACAAATCTTAGGTTAAGCTTATCTTGTCCACTGCACATATTTGATTTTTAGGGAATCTATGTCGATATATATTATTTAAACCTAAACTCTTTTTTGAATATAAAAGCCTTAACAATAGCTTAGTCATCACTCTAGGCTTAAGCACTAATGATCATTAGTCCCTATTTCAACTAGTCCTTACTTAAAGACATCCTTCCATAATCAAAATTAGAGGCAAGCACTAAGGGATTCTAGTTTCACTGATTAACCAAAATATTCCCTTTTGTGCTTAAAATATAAAAATCTTCTAATTTTGGTTCACCATCCCATCCATAGGAACTCTTTACCAAACCACGATCATATTCGGTAAAGACTATACCTATCCATCGGTTTGTATCCTTGCTACAAATCATGATCATATCTATAGGATACTTTCCACTCTCCGAAGAGCGTTGTTAAAAAATTATTCATATTCTCTTATATGTTCTCTGCCTAAGCCTGGACCAAAGTTTAGTCATCACTCTTTATTGTTCATAAATGACTAATATATATATTGAGTGCTCTTTGACTATTCTGCTTGGACATATCCACTTCCATGCAAATATCTTGAATCACGTCCACTCATAATGAATACTCTTTGAACATAACATAAATTTAAATCTTTCAAGAGTATTGATCCAAAATTCCTCTCATAAGCTCTCAAACATTAAATCAAATCCATTAGAGGTTCAACTTTGTGAATTAAGTTAAATGGCTAATATGATTGCTATTGGTTTCAACATATATGAAAATGCAATAACTGAGAAACCTATGCATGAACGATAAGAAAGACAAGTCATTTGAACTCGTGCCTCTCACACGCATTAAAATTCATATCAATAGAGGCAATATTAGCTTAGCTCACTTAAATAAATATATATTGTGACTTTTTGGTCCTATAAGCCTATCCATCCAAAGCCAAGCATATATTATTAAAAATCTAGATCTCTTAGCTAAATGATTTGAAAAACAAGAAAAAAGCATTAAATGAGTCGAGTGCATTATTGAGGGGGAGCATTCATCTTTTATATCTATATTCATTAAAATGCTCTCAATTTTTATTTATGCCTCTATGTCTGTATGCTCTTGTGAAAACAACTCTGCACTAATCTCATAACTATCCATTGTTAGTTACTGTTCATGTCATATGTTGGATAGTTCATTTCTTTTATGAGTTGTTGATTGAACTACTGGAAAGCATGCTTGTGTTGAAAGTCTCCTGCATGGCAGATGCAGTGATATAATTTGCATATTAGTTGTGGATATTAGGTTGTGGCTTGCTTTATATGATTTATCTGTTGAAAACAAGCCACTATCATGTACAAGTTTTATAGGAAAACATCCAACTTACACACGGTATGCTGTCGAAATTTCGATAGATTTTTTCCAAAAGTAGAACCTTGTACATAAATGATTATGATAAAATTAATATTAAAATATTTTTGAAATGATGAGTGAAAAATAAAATAAATAATTAAACTTCATCCTAACATAATCATCAAATGTTTAGAAAGGCTCAGATCCATCCCTATAGGAAGAGCATAAATGATCCATATGCATTACTTTCATCTACTGAATTATTGAGGCTCTTATGAAATCCCAGAACATTATATCATGCGCTTGAAGTTTTATGGTTTGATATGAAATGTTCTTGGGTCATGAACATTATTGCATGTCTTAATATATATCTTCCGATTCATCTATGGTCTATAAGGGCAACTACACTGATAATGATAAATATAGTTGATATATATTCTGTATAGTTGACTTAAGGAGTGCAAAAATAATTGCTTATACTGCATGACATGCTTAATGAAATTAATTTTTGGTTAGTATAAGCAACTGTGTTCATCTAAGCTCGTAATTCAAATTGATAGGGGGAGTATCTAAACATAAATTCCAATATTATTTTGCTCACGAACATTTTCAGCTTAGATATATTGTAATTCAATGTGGCATGTGTTTAAATGAAATGATCTCGTTGATATTTATTGTTTTGCCACAAGTTGTTTGTGTTTACCATATGATCTTATATGTGATTGTTAAATCTTAAGGATCATCATAGTTATGGTTTTCTGGTTATATTTTTGTATGAGCTTAATTGATAAAACCAGAAAATTGGTACTTGCATGATCTTTAAATTTTTTTTTTTTTGGGCAAGCAACCCCCAGTACTTTAAGCAAACATCATAAGGGGGATATAAATTTATATATATACATATATCTTTATTGTAATACTTTATGGCAAGAATTAATTTCAAAACTAATTTTTTTTCACTCTTGTCTTATTATTATTATTATTATTATTATTATTATTATTATTATATACATATATGTTTTTTAAAGTCGCATAATTGATTTAGTAACTACACATAAAAATGCATGCGAACTAGTTAGACTGTATTTATGCTCAAACCTATTCTTTATATACTACATGTCTTTGAATTCAAATTTTCTGCGGGTCTTATGAAACACTTAAATCGCAATGGTTTGAGGATATTTCTAATTTAACTATGTTTTTCATATAATAACCCGAAAAAAAATTTAAATAAATTAATTAAAAAAAAAGTTAAGAGTAATTATGAAGGCACTATAGATGTTAGGGATAATATGATTGATATGCTTACAAGTGAATATGAAGTATTTAGAGTGAACCCGGATGAATCCATAACTAATATGTTTACTAAGTTCACTCACAAAATCAATTCCCTAAATGCACTAGGAAAACCTACACTACTTATGAGATGATAAGGAAAATTCTTAGAGGGCTGCCACCTAAACTGGGACCAAAAGCCACTGCTATAACAGAAGGAAGAAATTTGAAAACCACTTCCTTAGATGAATTTATAAGTTCTTTACTCACATACGAAATGGCAATGAATGAAAAGAGTGGTAAAACCAAAGCCCAAGACACAATAGTCTTCAAAGCCTCAAAAAAGAACTCAAGTAGTGAAAAATAAATGGATGAAGATGAAGTAGCATTTATATCTAAAATGCTAAAAAAAAATTCTAAGAAGGAAAAATAAATTCAAAAGAAAATCCAAATCTGAATCAAATGAATAAGAAGAAGAAGTTAGCAAGAAATCAAAGAATAAAACTCCTACGTGTTACAATTGCAACAAAGTTGGACATATTAAACCAGAATGTCCACTACTAAAGAAAGAATCTAAGAAAAAAAAGAAAAAGGTCATGAAAGCCACTACTTGGGACATGATGAGTACAAGTAGTTCAGAGAATGAATCAAGTGACCAAGAGGTTGCTTATACGTGCTTTATGGCTTAGGACAATGAGGAAAGATCCTCATCTAAATCTTTAAACAGTTCTTGTAGTGATGAATCCGATGATGAGAGCATGTCATCTTATGAAGAACTTCAAAATGATTTATTCAAAGTTCATAAGATGCTAATTAAAGTAACTAAACAAAATACTTCATTGAAAAATATGAATGAAGGAATAATGAAAGAGTTAGAATTCCTTAAGGCTGCAGAAAGAGAAAAGGATTCTAGAATCAAGAAAATAGAAAGTAAGAATGAAGCTATGATAAAGGAATTAAAAGCTAAAAATCTTGCTGAAAATGAAAAAGATTTAAAAATTAAAGAATTAGAAAGTAAGAATGAAAAGATGATAGAAGACCTTCGATCCCTATCCTCTATAGAATATAAGAAATATATATATATATATATATATATATATATATATATATATATATATTTCTGAATTAGAGGATAAGATAAGAAAACTATCTCTAAAATTAGAAAAATCACTAAAGAAAGTTGACAACAAGAAAGAGATAGAGTTAAATGATCTGAAAAATTAGATTAAAGATAAAGAAACGATCATTTATAACTTTACAAACGGAAAAGCAAACTTTGACAAAATGGTAGGCTCCCAAAGAATTTCTCTAAACAAAGAAGGCATTGGATTTAATGGAATTGAAAATAAAAAGAAAAGGAATATTTACATGGGTTATTTCTCAAAAGCCTCCAAAGATAATGCAAACACATCCTTTAATGCTTACACGAACAACATATGCTATCAATGTAAGAAAAATGGGCATATAAAGTTTGAATGTTCATTTAAGAGAAAATATGTGAAAACTAAACAAATATGGAGAGTTAAAGAAACATCCTTTATGAAACCAACCGGACTCAAGAAAGTATGGGTACCGAGATGATAGACTAGTTCATAAGCGAAAAACTCCATGGATTAAGTCATTCCCCTTTAAAAATTGAGAAAGTAACTTAATTCATGATCAACAATTGAACTAGTTGAAATATAAAAACTTAAAGATGAGTTTAAGATGAGTTTGAGAATGAATGCCTATATAAGATGCTATATGCTACATGCTTACATGCCGATATGATATGCTATATGTTACATATATGACTTGACTTGACTTGACTTGTATTGATAATTTATGGCTCACTATGTTGAAAATTTGAGTATGAGATTATTGAGCATAAGCATGAATTCTAATATGAGATTAATTCTTGATCATGCATGTTATTGATGAATTACATGGATAGACTTACTGTTTTTTATATTGATATCCATGAGCTATAAGAGATATAATGGTTATATTGGTATCCATAAGTTGTGTACAATGTGATAATGACTTTGGTATCTATAAAGTCTTTGGTATCCATGAATATTTTTGGTATCGCATTTTTAAAAAATTTAATTGGTATCAAAATTTAAAAAAAAAAAAAAAACTCATTTGGTATCACAATCTAAAAGATCAATTGGTTTTTTAAGCATGACAAGAATAATTATATCTTTGAGCATAGTATGACATTGATGATATGAGCATAATATTGATATCTGATAAATAATGTGAATCAATGTTTTGAAATATAGGATGATGAAAGCAAAATTGATAACAAAATTGAATGTATTGAATTCAGGGGGAGTGTTATGTCATATTACTTATATTATGATTGTTTCCCTATTAATCAATTCAGAGAATTTTCAATTGGTATCATGAATTAAATTTTCAATTGGTATCATGAATTTTAAATAGATATCATGAATTCCATTTTAAATCAGTATCATAAAATCAACAATTGAAATCTTGAATATTGTCTAAAGGAAAAAGTTGTTAGTAATGAAGTTACAACTTATATACTTGAATGTTATAACACACTACACATGTTATATTGAAAAATAATAAATTGAGTGTGTTCATATGTTTGATATGCATGTTTGATGATATGCTCAATATGTGATTTTACTTGAACTTAATCATTTTTTTTCCTTTTTGATGGATGTCAAAAGGGGGAGAAGTTTTAAAGCAAAAATTGAGCATAATATTGCAAATTGCAAAAACTAAGCATGAACATAATATATATCAAAAGGATAAGTATTGGATAGTGATGAGCATGATTGTAAAAGAGGTTTTGAAATTGATATTGATCTTACAAATAATGTTAAGATGATACTTATTAAAAGAGGGAGTCTTTTTTAGGCTTACTCCAATTTTTGCTTCTTGTTTGTCATTATCAAAAAGGGGGAGATTGTTGGCCTTACAAGGCTTATAATCTTATTTTGATGCTAACAAACAAGTAGAACTTAACAGATGTGTTAAGTGATGTATTTTTAGGACTCAAGGATAGAGCGTTAAAGAATTCATGAGAGCTTTTACTTCAAAGAAGGAATTCAATATAAAGCTAAAAGCATGGATTCAAAGATAAAAGCTTGAGGATCATGAGAGCATGAGGATTAAAGAGAACTTGATGAAAGCTCAAAGAAAGATGAAGCAAGCATAAAGACCTCAAAGAATTCAAGAATTGAAAATTCGAAAGAGTCTATAGGAAATTTCATGCAAGTACTTCAAATAATTTCAATATGAATACATGAAACTCTTAGGTTAATTTATTGGACCTAGATACCTTTTAGCATACTTGGAAAATATTTTTATAAGGTCAAAAATTATTTAAAAAATGTTCGAATCATTTTTGGCATGAAAAGCACCAAAAAGAGGATTTTCCAAATGTTGTTAATTTTTCTATATACAATTAAGGTGCATTTTTCTCTATAACAAAATATTTATTTTGAAAAGTGTTCAACATGAAAGTTGTAGGTGTTTTTCTTAGCTTTCATTTTACACCAAGATCATCAAATTTGGAGTTACACAGAAAACATTATGACTGAAACACTGAAGGGCACTTGAAGCTGACCACAGCCTGACAGCAACCTGACAGCAGCCTGGGTGGTCAAGCCAAGCGACTGGCTGTGTCCTGGCAGGTGACTACCACCCTACTACCCTTGCTACCTCTTTAAAAAAAAACATGGCAGGCGACTGCCCATACAAAATTTTAAAAAAACCTCAACGGAAACATTTTTTAAATGGTTTGCTTGGGGCTCAAACTTTGTGAAAACTTAGGGGATACTCCAAGTCACTTGGGGACCAAGTTACATACCTTTTAAAGTCTATAAATAAGCCTCAAAGATCATTGAATCAATGTACCAAGAATTCAAATTCAGCAAAAATTCAAAATCTCTCTCAATTGCTCTCAAATTCTCATGGCTCGCTCTTGCTCTCACTTGCACAAATTCAACTAAGTTTTTGCTGATCTTCTTCCACCAAAATTGTGCTACAAATTCTAAATCTTTCAATCATTGAAAGAATTAATCGGTGATATACTTCATTGAGTTTCAAGTTAATTTCCATATTGTTATTTACTTTGAAGTATATTATAGTTTTGAATTGTTGTACTAGTCAGCTCTTTTAGGAGCAAATTCTTTGTACACAAATATTTGATTTGTATCTTGTAGAATGATGATTCCAAGGGTTGTTTTGAGTGTTGGCTAAGTAAGGGGATATTGTTTAGAGAGGCGGGCTCTAGCCTAGTTAACGAGTGACCGAACGAGAGGACATCGTTTGGAGAAGGCCGGCTCTAGCCTTAACCAAGGAGTGTTGTAAAGGTTTGTTCCGCCCATTAAAGGAACAGGTTTAGTGAATCCTTTGGTGGTTTGCCAAATGCGAGGACGTAGGCTAGGTATAAGCCGAACCTCATAAAAATCTCTGTCTCACTCTCTATTTCCCTTACTCTTTATTTTCAGTATATTTAAATTGCGTGGATGGTTTAATTGATAATCATATATACTACATAATATAGAAATCAAGTAAACTTGAAGTCTAATTTTAATTTGGGTTGCGAAAATCGAAAGGGAGTATGTTGGTTATACCATACCTTGCGGAAACCACATGGGAGTAGGTTACTTGGTTAATAGCCCAATGATAAATTAACTGAAAGTTTAGTTGCGTTCTGAATATTGAGAAGAGTGTAGATATTGTTTTTGGATTTTATATTACACATCATGTTAAAGAGACAAATTCATTCACTACAAGGCTTGATTCAATTTTATATCCAGGACTGATAACATAAGTTATATTGTGATTAAATGGTTTAAAGTTTGATATTGAGTGGTTTGTGTTTATCTTCCAAAGAGTGTTGAATCTTCCATTATTCAAATAGTATTGCGGTTAACTTATACTTGACAAATCATTTGGTTGTTTGGTTTAAACATTGTGCTTGATTGGTTTGGTTGAATGATTGATTACTTGTTTGGCTAAGCAATAGTGTTGTTGATTGGATAAAAGAATCTAAGTTCTTTTGTGATTAAAGAGTTAAACAAACAAGTCAAGAATTATTTAAAAGAAATAAAAGAAGTTTAAGAATTCTCAAAAGGAATTAAAAAAAAGTTTTAAAATCCAATTCACCCCCCCTCTCTTGGGACTACACCTTACTTTTCAATTGGTATTAGAGCGGGGTTATAGCAAATCTTAATTAGTAGCTATAAATAGATCTAATTGGCTCAATTAGGCATAGCTCCCTTTGGAGAGGGACAATCTTCAACTAGGCCACCAATCTTTTGTGGTTTAAATTATACCTTCTGGAAAAAGAGAATGCAAATATATCTTCAAGCTATGAATTGGAAAGCTTCGAAGGTTGTTATAGATGGTGATCGAATTCCCCTTAAATTTGTTGATGGAAAACAAGTCCCTATGGAGAAAATTGATATGACAGACTTAGACTATAAGATGTTACAAGTAAATTCTAGTGCCATGAATGCTCTATATTGTGCTTTAGATGCCAATGAATTTAATGGAATAATGGCTTACAAATCAGCTAAGGAGATATGAGACAAACTAGAAGTAGCATATGAAGGCACTATAGATGTTAGGGATAATACGATCGATATGCTTACAAGTGAATATGAAGTGTTTAAAGTGAACCTGGATGAATCCATAACTAATATGTTTACTAGGTTCACTCACAAAATCAATTCCCTAAATGCACTAGGAAAAACCTACACTACTTGTGAGATGATAAGGAAAATTCTTAGAGGACTGCCACCTAAATGGGAACGAAAAGCCACTGCTATAACGGAAGGAAGAAATTTGAAAACCATTTCCTTAGATGAACTTATAGGTTCTTTACTCACATACGAAATGGCAATGAATGAAAAGAGTGGTAAAATCAAGAGTCTTCAAAGCCTCAAAAGAGAACTTAAGTAGTGAAGAAGAAATGGATGAAGATGAAGTAGCTTTTATATCTAAAAAACTAGCATAAATTCTAAGAAGGAAAAATAAATTCAAAAGAAAATCCAATTATGAATCAAATGAAGAAGAAGAAAAAGAAGAAGAAGAAGTTAGCAAGAAATCAAAGAATAAAACTCCTACGTGTTACAATTGCAACAAAGCTGGACATATTAAACCAGAATGTCACTAAAGAAATATTTTAAAAAGAAAAAGAAAAAGGTCATGAAAACCACTACTTGGGACATGATGAGTACAAGTAGTTCAAAGAATGAATCAAGTGACCAAGAGGTTGCTTATACGTGCTTTTTGACTTGAGACAATGAGGAAAGCTCCTTATCTAAATCTTTAAACAATTCTTGTAGTGATGAATCCGATGATGAGAGCATGCCATCTTATGAAGTACTTCAAAATGATTTATTCAAAGTTCATAAGATGCTAATTAAAGTAACTAAACAAAATACTTCATTGAAAAATATGAATGAAGGAACAATGAAAGAGTTAGAATTCCTTAAGGCTACAGAAAGAGAAAAGGATTCTAGAATCAAGAAATAAAAAGTAAGAATGAAGCTACGATAAAGTAGTGAGAAGCTAAAAATCTTGGTGAAAATGAAAAAGATTTAAAAATTAAAGAATTATAAAGCAAGAATGAAAAGATGATAGAAGACCTTTGATCCCTATCCTCTATAGAATATAAGAAATATATATATATATATATATATATATATTTCTAAATTAGAGGATAAGATAAGAAAATTATCTCTAAAATTAGAAAAATCACTAAAGAAGGTTGACAACAAGAAAGAGATAGAGTTAAATGATCTCAAAAATTAGATTAAAGATAAAGAAAAGAACATTTATAACTTTACAAAAGGAAAAGCAAACTTTGACAAAATGGTAGGCTCCCAAAGAATGTATCTAAACAAAGAAGGCATTTGATTTAATAAATTAGAAAATAAAAAGAAAATGAATCTTTACATAGATTATTTCTCAAAAGTCTCCAAAGATAATGCAAGCACATCCTTTAATGCTTACACGAACACCATATGCTATCAATGTAAGAAAAAGGGGCATATAATGTTTGAATGTCCATTTAAGAGAAAATGTGTGAAAACTAAACAAATATGGAGAGTTAAAGAAACATCCTTTATGAAACCAACCGGACCCAAGAAAGTATGGGTATCGAGATGATAGACTAGTTCATAAGTGAAAAACTCCATGGATTAAGTCATTCCCCTTTAGAAATTGAGAAAGTAACTTAATTCATGATCAACAATTGAACTAGTTGAAATATAAGAACTTAAAGATGAGTTTAAGATGAGTTTGAAAATGAATGCCTATATAAGATGCTATATGCTACATGGTTACATGTCTATATGATATGTTATATGCTACATGTATGACTTGACTTGACTTGACTTATATTGATAATTTATGGCTCACTATGTTGAAAATTTGAGTATGAGATTATTGAGCATAAGCATGAATTCTAATATGAGATTAATTCTTGATCATGTATGCTATGTCGAGTTGCTCTATATGGGCATTCTTGTCGAGCTGCTCTATATGGGCATTCTTGTCGAGCTGCTCTACATGGGCATTCTTGTCGAGCTACTCTACATGGGGATTCTTGTCGAGCTACTTTACATGGGCATTCTTGCCGAATCGCTCTTCATGTGCATTCTTGCTAAACTGCTCTTCATGGACATTCTTGTCGAGCTGCTTTACATGGACATTCTTACCGAGCGGCTCTACGTAGACATTCTTGCCGAACTGTTGAGTCGCTCTTCATGGGTATTTTTGTCGAGCTGTCTCTCGTGAGGAATTCTTTTGAGCTGCACTTCTGGTGGCATTTTTGCCGAACCACCGAGTTGCAAAGCTGCTCTTTTGGTGGTATTTTTTATAAAATTATTAAAATTTTTATCAAAATTATTTCACTTTTTATAACCTTTGAATTATCGAAATGATTGATTTTTTTTTCTAAAGTTCAAATTTTATTTATTTATTTATTAAAAAATTAGTAATATTAAAGCAATATTTATTTCATAATATTTTATTTAAGAAATAAAATAAAATACACACACACACACACAGATAGATATATATATATATATATATTAAAAGAAAGAGAACTACAGTGAGTAGTGGAACTTTCGTCCACTCTATTTTGTTTTTTTGGCAATTTATTATTTTGACGAAACTTGCTTTTCAATTTTGTTGGTATACAATGGAATTTTTTTTGGAATACAATGGAATTTCGCCTTTATTTCTTAAATATATAATTGTTAGTTTTGTAATGTGTGTCTTTCTTTTTTGTGAACTTTTATTTTATTTTTTGTTATTTAATTTTTTCAAAAATTTAGTTTAAATATCGCTGGATGGTCCAGCGAAATTCGAGAAAATGTCATAGGACCATCTAGCGATATTTTCTCGTGATGTGTCAAAACTCGAAATGCCCTGACCCTTTAAATCTCGCTAGACCATCGACGAGATTAGGTAAGCATTAAAATGAGAAATGTTTTCCGAATCAAACTATTATTTAATATTCAATTAAAAAATAAAATTAAAATTGAAAAAAACTCTAATAAAGTTAGTCTTCTCGGGACTAATTAATTCTCTAACACGCATATTTATTGATTTTACATGTCGGCCTCCGTCACTGTTCTTGTTACCTTAATGTGCTCTTTTGTATAAGTTCTCACTTCGCTTTTCTTCTCTCTGCGTTGCTTTCTCAAATCTCTCGGAAATTGGACGAGAACAAGGAGAGGCTTTTTTCTATTGTTATCTTGAGAAAGTACCATGTATAAGAGAAGAGCGGATATCACCGGCAATTCTTTGTACTGCTGGGAACGCTACCGATCATCTCCTTCCTTTGGCGATGGCGGAGACAGAGGCTCTGACTTTTTTGACGGCTTGCCGGACGATCTCGTCATTCTTATTCTCTCCAAGCTCAGCTCCACAGCAGGGTGCCCCTCCGATTTCGTCAGCATCCTGATGACGTACATCGTGTTTCCTTTTCTGGGTCGTCGGGAACTGGAAGATATCGGCCATCTCGCCGGGTTTTTCAATTTGGGGGGTTGAGGTTGTGGTCTTCGTGCCCACTGATTGGGGGTTATTTTTGGTTGTGCATAGGGTTGTTGCAAATAACTGTAAATCTGGGTTTTTTTTTTTTTTTTTTTTCAAAACTTGAGCGAAAATAAAATAGGGAGTATTTTTCTTTATCTTTTTTTTTTTTTTTTTGAAAAATTGTGGTGCTGAAACGGATAAGATGCTCTCTATGTGTATCATTTGAATCTGATGTTGTTGATTATTGTAATAGATGTAAGAGATTGAACGAATTGGGTCTCCATTCGCTAGTACTGTCTGAGGCATCTCCGAAATCTTTCCCTTTGAAAGCCAAAAACTGGTCGGATTCCGCTCACAGGTTCTTGAAGCTCTGTGCCAATGCTGGCAACGTCGAAGCCTGTTACACTCTCGGCATGGTAAATTACACTTCAATTTCATCAAGGCGAATTAAAATTTAAGTAAAATTTCAGCACTTTTTATGATTCTATGATCTTATGATTTTGTTCACAGATTTGTTTCTACTGTTTGCAAAACCGCGGGAGCGGAGCTTCAATGATGGGTAAGGCGGCGTTTGGTTAGCACTCGCACGCGCCGTTAATACAGTTAAACGGTAGCGACGCCTCCAAGACAGAGGAGCGCCTCCATGTCAGCTTCACTCTCTGCGAACGCACCGCTTTCCTCGACCACGTGGACGCCCTTCGAGAGCTTAGCCACTGCCTCAAGGACGGCGTAGGCATCCGACAGAACGTCATCAAGGGCAACTTTTCCTCGCCTAGGCCAACGCGCACAAGATATTTGTCATGCTCTCTGACAAAGATCTCGCGCACGTCAGCCTAGGAAAGGAAAAAGTTTCCCTTGACGACGTTCTGCCGGATGCCTACACCGTCCTTGAGGCAGTGGCCAAGCTCCCAGAGGGTGTCCACGTGGCCAAGGAAAGCGGCGCGTTCGCAGAGAAAGAAGCTGACATAGAGGCGCTCCTTTGTCTTGGAGGCGCCGCTACCGTTTAACTATACTACGGCGAGTGAGTACAGCGACGGCGCGTGTGAGTGCTAACCAAACGCCGCCTTGCCCATCATTAAAGCTCCACTCCCGCGGTTTTGCAAACAGTATAAACGAATCTGTGAACAAAATCATAAGATCATAGAATCATAAAAAGTGCTGAAATTTTACTTAAATTTTAATTCGCCCTGATGAAATTGAAGTGTAATTTACCATGCCAAGAGTGTAGCAGGCTTCGACGTTGCCAACGTTGGCACAGAGCTTCAAGAATCAGTGAGCGGAATCCGACCAGTTTTTGGCTTTCAAAGGGAACGATTTCGGGGATGCCTCGGACAAGTACTAGCGAATGGAGACCCAATTCGTTCAATCTCTTGCATCTGTTACAATAATCAACAACATCAGATTCAAACGATACACATAGAGAGCATCTTATCTATTTCAGCACCACAATTTTTCAAAAGAAAAAAAAAAAGATAAAGAAAAATTCTCCCTTTTCTATTTTCGCTCAAAACAACCCAGATTTACAGTTATTCGCAACAACCCTATGCACAACCAAAAAAAACCCCCAATCAGTGGGCACGAAGACCACAACCTCAACCCCCCAAATTGAAAAACCCGGCGAGATGGCCAATATCTTTCCAGTTCCCGACAACCCAGAAAGGAAACACGACGTACGTCATCAAGATGCTGACGAAATCGGAGGGGTACCCTGCTGGTGGAGCTGAGTTTGGAGACAATAAGAATGACGAGATCGTCCTGCAAGACGTCGAAAAAGTTGGAGCCTCCGTCTCCGCCATCGCTGAAGGAAGGAGATGACCGGCGACGTTCCCAGCAGTACAAAGAATCGTCGGTGATATCCGCTCTTCTCTTATACATGGGTACTTTCTCAAGATAACAATAGCAAAAGCCTCTCCTCGTTCTCGTCTAATCTCCGAGAGATTTGAGAAAGCAACGCAGAGAGAAGAAAAGCGAAGTGAGAACTTATATAAAAGAGCACATTAAGGCAACAAGAACAGCAAACGGAGGCCGGACATGTAAAATCATAAATATGCGTGTTAGAGAATTATTAGTCCCGAGAAAGACCGACTTTATTAGAGTTTTTTTTTTATTTTATTTTTTAATAGAATATGTCGCGACGTCTCGACGTGCGGGTGCCCCGGGCGGCGAAATAAAAATGGGGTTTAATATTTTCAAGGAAAAATAATAGGAATATTGGAGTCACCACTAACCTTTTAGTGTGGTTAGAACACATGATTACTACCCCGTTAAGGATATGAGGGGTCTACATTACCAGAGTTAGGTTGGGAGTTCAGTACGCGAGGGGAAAGTACGAGCACCCCCTACGCACCCCGTTCTTACGAACGGTACCTAACTAATTTGAACTTATCCCTAAGTTAAACTTAAAAATTCTTTAAAATTTACTTCTCTAGTGAATTTACTAATACACATGCAAAATGAACAAATAATGAATAAATAAATAAATAATACAAAAATATACATAATATATAAATATTTACATATTCCCTTTAAAACTAAAGGTACGTGAAGACCGAAGGCTCATACCCCCCGCATAAAAATCATAGGGATAAAATTCAAAATATTTAATAACAAAAATATAATAAAAATAAAAATAAAAATAATAATAATAATAATAATAATAATAATAATAATAATAATAATAATAATGATGATGATGATTATGATAATAAACATAATAATAATAAATAACAATAGTAAAATAATAATAATAATAATATTAATATTAATAGTAGTAATTCCATACTGATAATAATAAATAATATTAATAGTAACATATGCACACATTAACAATAACTAAATATTCTGAATATCATAATAGTAACCCTAATAATTCACACATGCTAATTAATAATAATACCTAACATACACTATAATAGTAACAAAAGTGATAATAATAATTTTCCTAATGATACACGACCTCTAATATCCTATAAATACCTTTACACCCATAGGGAAATAATTAATAAAGGAAATAAAACCAAATTTAGAATTAAAACATGGAAACCAATGTAAAGGTAAAGAAATAATAAAATTATGGAACAAGATATTGCTGAAAATAATATATACCGATGCAGCACGGTCACCAAAATTATGATATACATCACTCTAAACATATAGAATGTGTTAGAAAAATTCTAAAACCACTAATCATAATAAACAAACACCCTACAATCATATACCCCACAAATCATGTATCCTAACATACTACTTCATCAGATTGGTAAGCTACATCAGTCAGTACCCTAAAAATAAATAAGTAAACTTACCCTGACTAAATATGTTATCACCGACGAAGAAAATAAGAACAGAAAAAACTCCATACAATAAAAGAAAAAAACAAATGGACAGCGTTAGAAAACATAATATATAAAACCTAAAATAAAAAATTATTACAAAAAGGAAAGAAAAATCACTGCAAAAAAAAAAAGGCAAATTGATGTCAGAGGATAAACAAATATAAAAATATGGTAAAAAACACTGAGAAAAAATTAACCTCTTTACACATCAAAATAAATCAAAATAAATAAATATGTATATGTCTGTAATGTATATAAAATAGACTGACCTTTGAGTGCCTGGGCAGAAGTGAGTGTCGGCAACGGGTTGGGTGACTGCAGCAGTCGGCTGGGTGGGAAGTCCCAATGGTGGCTGCAGGTAGGAGATGCTCGGAAGGTCGCGTGTGCTGTGACTGGGATCTGTGTGGCGACCAGCAGCAGCTCGGAAGACTTCAATGGTGATTGATGGTTGGACTGTTGCAGAGGACAGGAAGAGAAGAAAGAATAGAAGAAACTGAGGATGCTGGAGGCTCGGGCTGTTGCTGTAGGAGTAGTTTGCGTGTAACGGTGACACGGAAGTGGCTGGATAAGCCTCGGATTGTTTTGCAGGACGGAATAGGAGGGAGGCGGCTATGTGGGTTGATCGTTCATAGGCATGGTGCGTTGGGTTGGATGAGCAGCGGCGGGAAGGGGTGACTTAAGAGGCTCCATGGAGTTGAGTAGGGAGGTTCACTGCGGAGTAGCTCGGGGACGGCTGCAGGTGCCGGTGCAGGAGTTGGCGTGGCCAACCGTGGGGTTGGAGAATGGTGGCTAAGCCTGGTGGAGTCATGGAAAGGTCCTGTGGTGGGCTTGCGGAGCTGCAGGAGAGGCGTTGCCCGGGAGAGAGAGAGAGAGAGAGACAGTGAGGGTGATGGGGAGAGGGCTGATAGAGGCTGGCCAGAGAGGCTGCGGGGGCCTATACAGAGAGAATCAGAGAATGAAAGAGGCCGGCCGGAGATGAGGTGAAGAAGAGAAGAGGAGGCTGGCGGAGAGACATAAGGCGCTAGAAGAGAGTCGAGGGACAGGGTATTCTTTTTGTTCTGTGGGTTTCCGGTTCGCGCCCGCTATGGCTGTGTGGACGGGAGCCTTTATAAATGAGGCTCCAACCCCAAAACTGTTAAGCCAAAAACTTAATTATAATAATAATAATAATAATAATAAAGATGTTCAAAATAATGACAATATTGGGCTTGCTAAAAATGCCGAATTAGCTACAGAAATTATTAAATAATGTGTTGATCGGAAAACATTATGCCCATTTTAATGCTTTACTGTAATCTCGCCGAGATGGTTCTAGCAGATTTAAAGGGGTTTTTTAGGGCATTTCGAGTTTGACAGGCATCATGAAGAGAGGAAAAAGGTCTCGATATGCAGATGAGTCTGGTGAGATTTTCTCGAATTTCGATGGTAACAACTGGCCCAGCGATTATTTAAACTAAATTTTTGAAAAAAAGAAATAACAAAGAAATAAAAATAAAAGCTTCACACAAAAAGAAAGACCATCATACAAAAACTAACAAATTAATATTTA
>NW_026652089.1:0-51207 GCF_029873635.1 Malania oleifera
ATAATGGACAAATACTTTGGTATTGATGCCTTTTGCGTTTGTGTGCAGGTATCATTAATTAGAAGATCAAAAAATGGCACCTGAAGACTCAAAGTCTAAAGACCCGGAAGACTTCTTTGTTGTATTTATCGGTTTATGTAAATAATAATTAATATCGGTCGGTAATAATCTACGCAGGGTCATCATTGTAGGTCATTGTAAGCTCAAAAAAATCGTAGTTTGACCAGAAGGGACCGAATAAACTTCGGTCGGACCGTGCCAAGTTTTTGGGTTTTTGTACTTGAAAAGGACCTAGGTTCCTACAACATGTGCACAAAGTTACTAACACTACCATTATTATCGGGAAAAGAGTTGAAATAAAATTATACAAAAATAGGGTAGTATGAGAGGTCGGGCGGACCGAACCTTAGGAGTCAAAACTACTCGGGTTGCCGAATTGCGAAAGTCAGCAGTTTGACACCAGGCTTCGACGAATGAGCCTTTTGAAAGGGAACTTTTCCACCAACTCGGACAACGAACTTCACGATCAAATCGAAACCTGGTCGAAAAAGAACCACCGAGTCGGGCTACCGAACCCATGACGAGCACTGAATTTACAAAGAAATTTTCTGATTTAATTCGGCCACCGAGCTTAACTCGGGCGACCAAACTATTAAAAGACCTTTATGACGTGCTGTGCGGGCGACCGAACCTGTCGGGTAAAAAAATTTTAACTGAGGTAAAATACGGGTTATCTTGGGTAATTCGTTTAGAAGTTTTGAACTTTTCTAATAATAACCCAATAGGTCCCCAGCGGGTTATATTTTGACCTATCGATAAAATATGGGTTCATTTGTGTGGATTAGTAAAAGGGTAAGAACAATTATTAGCCAAAAATCTATCAAACCCAAAATCCCATTTGTTATAATACTTCCAAAACACTTCACACTTTCATTCCATTGATTAATCTTAACTTGTGATAGTCTTGATTGGGTTATGCTAGGTAGTATTGCTCGTACTCCCATTGCTTTGATTGATTGATTAATATTGATGGGGGGAGTTTAAGCAAGGTTTCCCACACATTTCATTTATAAATCTTAGGTTGGGAAAAACCAAGTAACTTAGATCTTTGATGGTATTGACCAAGATTTATATACTGATTGTGTGCAAAATATTTTTTAACAACTATATTATGCTTTCAAGTAAATCTTAAAAATTATACATGAAAAAAATATTTGAGTTCCGTTTGAATATTGAAACATCTTTGAAACCTAAGTTTATTATTGAGATTTGATATTTACGTTTCAAAAAATGAGCTTGAATTAGAACACTTTGATCATATTAGATCATATCTCGTGAGTGGCGCTTGCACAAAGAAGGATACACTCACTGAGCTTACATTTACCTGCATTGTTATTGTGTATGTGATTGATGACGTATTAGTGCGATACGGGATATATCTGTTTACATTGAAAGCATTAATCACAGGTACAGTTGATTATAATACTATTGTATTCCAGGCGTGGCCTGAGGAGATTTGATCTAGACTGGAAGGATCAAATTGGGGTCAGCTCTGTGAATTTGACCTAGGGACCCCACAAGGAGAGTTTGTAAAGATTGTGGTTAGCCCTGTGCTAATTGACCTGGTTGTATTAGGTGCTGCTCCACCCGTTAAGTGAGCCATTAGTGGAATCCTTGGTCTTGCGAGCTAGAGCCAGGGATGTAGGCACAGTAGGCCAAACCTCGATAACATATCGTGTGTCTGTTTATATTTCCGCACTTTATATTTACCGCACGTGTATGTTATTGGGTGAATAATGCACATGATTTAAATTCTACATATTATACTTATCTGTGCATTTGGGTAGATAGACTAGGTTGTGAATGTACTATTGCTAAACTAGTTTAACCTAGGAGAAAAAGTTTTAAATTCCAGTTCACCCCACCCCCCCCCCCCCTTCCAAAATTTGGGAATACACCAAAGCTTACACCTACGCATACTACCTTTGAGATTGTGAGTTATACTGAGCTTAATCTGCCGGGAGTAAGGTTGATAGGAAAAAGTACTAGAGGCACTTGTCACAATTTAGGAGAATATTTAGATGGTTTCCAAGAAAAAGAAAACTCAGTTTGCCCTATCTCGCTGAAGTAGAATATATCGGACTAGAAGTTGTGTGCTCAAACTCTTGATGATGAAACAACAACTTTATGGATTTTGGGTGCACACAATATAGTACAGATTAAATGTGATTAATACTAGTGTATCAATATTTCAAATAATCCTTCTCATATTCACGAAACTAAATTACATGAGATAGACATCATTTCCTGCATCCATCATGTGAGAAGTGGATGTGAGCTGAGTGTGTATGCACAAAGGAACAATGGGTGACATTTTCACTAAACCACATCAAAAAGATAGGTCAACAAAATTCGCCGGAACTAGGTGTCATTGCATAGTAGAGAGTTTCCGAGATATTTCATAGTTTGCATAAAACTTAGGGGGCGCTTTCTACTAATTGTCCAGATCTAACTATTAATATAAACAATTGGATAGTCATGGATTCGACTTTATGAAATTGGTTATGTTTATCGACTGCTGAATAATGATTGTATAGTTTTATATTTGATCATATTGGAGTGGTGAGTGTGATTAGTTAGGATAAACTATTAGACTCTTAAAAACTCAAAATAGATATTTTTATACAGGATTTTTTTGGGGAAAAATATTTTCAAATGGCCATACTGCCAAAATTTTTTAAAAAAAAAATTCCCGCACTTTATCTTATTATACTATGAGTTTTACCCAGTGCCTAAGGTCTTAATTTCATAGGATCTTTTGTCGTTACCAAAGGGGGGATGGAAAAAAGGCAAAATTTTTGGTTGACTGAAAAATTGAAAATTGGGTTGAATTGATGTAAATGGAAAATATTAAAGATTGAAAATGGGTTTGAATTGATTAAATGGGAAAATTACTAAAGTTTAACATATGCATATTGTTAGGGGGGGCCTTTAAGGGATATACCCAATTTGTTGCATGATGTATGTGTCATCATCAAAAAGGGAGAGATGTTGACCTATAGGTCCACACCCCATTGATTAATGACAAATAATCAGGTAATTTGAGGGACTTTCAAGTGTATGTGTAGGTTCATCTTAGAAGATCAAGTAAGAACACCAGGAAACATGAAGATTACTGAAGATTGTTTCATTTATAATTTCATTTTATGTAATATGGGTTTGTAATAGTAATTAGGATATAAGGTCTATAATAATTACCTACATGTCATGCATATAGGATATATTGTAACCTCAGCAAGACCTTAGGACCCAACACTCATGCACAAATATCATTCATAATTAGGTGAGTAAAAAGGAATGGAAATGAACATAATAGGAAAAGTATTAGAGAGCTCAGATGACCGAACCCCAGGTGAACAAATCACCTCAGGCGCCCAAACTGTTGCAAAGTCAACAGTTTGACTAGGTTTCGGGCGATCGAATCTATTTTGATCATATCTTCCGCGGGCACCCGAACCCTTTAAAAAAGATAGTTCACCAACTCGGGCTGCCGAGCATTTTAGTTCAAATCGTGCCTTGGGTGACCAAACTCTTATGTTCGGGCTGCCGACCCCAGACCCGGGCACCCGAACCTCAGTGCAAATGTTTCTGACTTTTGTTTAGGCTACCGACCCATACTCGGGCTACTAAACCATTTAAAATGATTTTAAAAGCTCCGTCTATTCAGGCGACCGAACCTTGGTTCAGCCACTCAAATCTCCTCGGGTAAATAAAATTTTACCGAGGTTAAATTGATTATATAGGGTTAATCTTTACTAAGTGCTTTTAAACTTTTCTAAGAATTTCCTATGGGCCCTAAACAGTTATAATTTTACCCTCACCTATAAATATGAGTTCATTTGTGTGGATTTACAACAATTAGCAAAAATAATTAGTGCAAAATCCTCTCTTTTTCAAAAACTCATATTGCATAAATACTCTACTGACTCTATGAGTCTAATCCGGTTTTGATAATGAAAAATCACTTGATATTTGATCTGTGCATTGAGATTGTGAATAGGAAAATTATTTAGCATGCACAGAAAGAAAAAAAGTCATGGAAGCCATGAAGATTAAAGCATACACATCTTGGCACAATCCATGGAGCTAAAAGACTTGAAGAATGAAAATGCAAGCAACAAGTTAAAGATCATCACAGGAATGGGTACTTAGAACTAATGTATTCACATATTTCATATGATTTAATTGAGGCTCACAATATACCCTAGACTGACCTTAGGACTCATACATCTCATGAACATCATTAGGGGATATTTATGGACTTAGAGATATTTTTAAAACCCCGAAAAATACTTTATAAAGAAGCAAAGAAAAAAGGAAAAGTTGATTTTTTAAACTAAAAAGAAAAAATCTAGGAATTGGTCAGTTCAAAATACTAAACTCCACATTCAGTCATCTAAAGATGTAACTTCAAAAGACCGAAGTTAAGCTCAGTCGTCTGAAGAATTTCTTTAGAAGACCAAAGATTAAGCTCAGTCGTTTGAAGAATTTATGGTGAAACACAGAAGCTGGTAGAAGCACATCAGAAGACTGAACTCAGACTTTAGTCATCTGAACCCGACACTTTAGAAGACTGAACCCCAACTTCAGTTGATTGACCTTGTGTCCAAATTAATTTTTCGAAACTCTAAGGAACTTCAGTCGTCTGGGCCTTAACCTTTAGTCGTATGAACCTGTGGGAAAGTTTAAAAATTTAATTTTTAATGAGAGAACTCACGAATTAATTTTTGATCCAATGGTTAAGATTATAAGGGCAAGATACCCATATAATGAATATCTAAACCCTAATGCCTAAGATGAAGTGAAGAGAACAAACCTTTGGCATACGATTGAAGAGATTGCATGTTTAGAACAACTTTGAACACACTGTTGAAACTTTTGTCTACGATTTCAAAGTTCTTACGTCGAATCTGAGCTAAGGCTATCTTGATTTTCAAAAGACAATCTAGCAATCATTGTTGAATCATTTTATCGATCTGCACGTTCATATTTATTCTCATAGAGTTCTTTATATAAACTAATTTACTTATTGATATTAGCTTTCAAAGAACTTTTCATCTCAAAATTTATTATTGAATATAAGTTAAGTGATTGATCTTGAGTGTACTTACATTATATTCAGTTTTTTTTTCTTTTAAAATCATATTATATACATATATATATTTGCATATTACAAAGATTGTATTGTGATTGAATATTTGATAGAAAGATTTTTTATTTTAATCGATATAATATTCAAGACAAAGCTTTTGATAAGTTCACATTTGTTATTCGTGTTTTTTCACAAAGTGAACTAGAACCCTAATTTTCTCCAAGGCTTTTACTTATATCATTAGTTGGGAGATTTGATGAACGAGAAATTGGTTGAAGCATTTCATGCATATAACGATTGTATCATTTCATACATACTAAGCTTCAAGTTTCATCATACGTATATGTGATAAGATTTCAATTGTACTCACTAGTTTTGTTGGAAGTGAATCTTGAGTTGTTTTGTAGATTTGATATTATATTGTAATCACAGTTTGGGTTGTGAACCGGGTGAGGAGGAAGTTGTGCCTCTTGTAAGCAACGGATGTAAGGGAATCTCTATCCTAGTTAAAGGAGCAGGGATTATAGTATAATCCTTGAGTGGGTTGCTTAGGGTAAGGACGTAGGCCGGGTTGGCTGAACCTTGTAAAATCGTGTTTGCCTTCTCTCTTCCCTTATCTATTTATTTTCCACAATGCTTTTCAATATCTATCTTGCATGCGTGTGTTGAATAACCTCACACTCACTTAACAATTAATTGAGTAAAAAGAATTCATTGATATAATAATTTAATTCAATCTTAAATTCCTGCAATTGATTTGTTAAATATAAAAATAGGGATTAAGTGGGAAATAATCTGAAAGATTTTTTAAAATACCCAATTCAACCCCCCTTTTGAGATTACACACAAATTAACATTTGGTATAAGAGAGGATTTACATAGACATAATTGTTAATTTGTAAAAAGATCACATGGCACACATCGGTGTAACTCCATTCGGTGAGGGACACTCATCCACTAGACCACCAATTTTCTATGGTGTAAATTACACCTTTTGGAAATGTAGGATGAGCATATACCTGTTAAATGTAGATTGGAAGGTATGGAAAATAGTTACTAAGGAAAATCATGTTCCCATGAAAATAATTGATAAAGTAAATGTACTTAAAATTGAAGATGAGTATATAGAGGAATACTGGAAATCAGTACAAATAAATGCTACTGTGATAAACTTGCTTTTATGTGCGTTAGATATAAATGAATTTAATAGCGTAATGGTATGTAACTCTACTAAAGAAATTTGAGAAAAATTAGAAGTTACATATGAAGGTATTGAGGAAGTAAAAGATAGTAGGATAGATATGTTTACTAGTGAATATGAAGCATTTAAAATGACTGCTGATGAATCTATTCAATCCATGTACATTAGATTCACAAAAATCACAAATTCTTTAAATGCACTTGGAAAATTTTACCCTACTTATGAGTTGATCAGGAAAATACTCAAAAGGCTACCTCCAGCTTGGGAAGCTAAAGCTACTGCAATAGCAAAAGGGAGAAATCTCAAGGAGATGTCTATTGACAAACTCATTGGATCACTTATCACCTATGAGCTTGCAATAAATGAGAGGAAAAGTGAGCAGAATAAGGCAAAGAAAATTACCGCGCTTCAGGCATCGTCAAATAACTCTAGTGAAGGAAGTGATTTTGATACAGAAGACGACATGACCTTACTAACAAAGAAGTTTGAGAAGTTCTTGAAGAAGAATAATAAGTTCAATAGAAAATTTTGAAACTTAAAATCAGAAAGAGAAAAGTCAAGTATGAAGAAAAGGAAGGAAGATCCACCAACATGCTACAACTGCAGAGAGATTGGACACATCAAGCCTGACTACCCAAACTAATGGAAGCCTCCAAGAAAAAGAAGAAGGTGCTAAAATTCGGCTGGGATACGCATAACACAAGTTGTTCAGAATTTGAATTCAGCGATGACGAGATTGACAGTATAGGTCTAATGGCACATGATGACCTTGAGGTACAATCATCATTCTCATCCTCTTCTTATTATTCCAGTGATTCTAAAAATGAGAATGACATGCTTTCATACCATGAATTGAGACAAGAATATTTGAACACTATTAAAATGCTTAAGAAGAAAACTAATAAAATTTCTGATGTGAAAAGTAAAGTTAAAGAACTTTCAAGGTTGGTACAGAGTCAAAATGAATCTCATGCATCCCTCATAAAAGACAAGGAACTGAAAATTGAAGAGTTAGAAAAGAATTTGAAAGATAAAACTAAGACTATTTGTAAATTTACTGAAGGTCAATATAATTTTGAAAAACTCCTAGAAGCTCAAAGAAATTCCCCAGGGAAGGAAAATCTTGGTTTTAATGGGAAAGAGAACCTAAAACAGAAACATCTCTACATGAGACATTTTGTAAGAGAGTCAAAGTCGTATGTTCCAACTAAAGACTATCATAGAAACATTTCATGTTTTAAATGTAAAAGGTTGGGTCACATAAAATTTGATTGCCCTTTTAGAAATAAAGATGTCAAAATTACGAAAGTCTGGAAAGTCAAAGGCGAATCTAGCACTAACCCCATTGACCCAAGAAAATCTGGGTACAAAAAGAAGTTATTTGACTATGTCTTGCAAATATGCTTGAAATTGTCCTCCTCAAAGGGCAAGTGGTATATGGATAGCGGATGCTCGCAACACATGACTAGAGATAAAGCTAAATTCGCATCTATCATACCCAAATATGAAGGATTCGTTACATTTGGGGATAACTCTAAAGGTAAAATCATTGGAGTTGGTAAGGAACCTTTACTTGTCATTGATAATGTGCTCTTAGTATATGGATTGAAACATAACTTATTGAGTATAAGTCAACTATGCGATAAAGGTTATAAAGTCTCATTTGAACATGACAAATGCACAGTAGAGAACCAATTTGAAAATAAAGTATTGTTTACTACTAATCATCATGAAAATGTATACATCACTAGTCTTGATAATCTTGCATCTCAACATATTACTTGTTTCTCTACCATAAATGAGATTAATTGGATCTGATATAGGAGACTAGGACATGCAAAAATGGATTCAATATCTAAACTTGCTAAGAAAGAAATAGTTAAGGGACTGCGTAAGACTAAATTAGTGAAAGATAAAATTTGTGATGCATGCCAACTAGGAAAACAAGCAAAATTGAGCTTTAAGAAGAAGAAAGAAATCTCTACTATTAGGTCACTTCAAATGCTACACTTAGATTTATTTGGTCCAAACCTTATTCAGAGTTTAGGAGGAAAATCATACGCATTCGTTATAGTCAATGATGATTCAAGATACACATGGATTCTCTTTTTAAGTCACAAAAATGAAGCATGTGAACAATTCATAAATCTGTGTAAGAAATTTCAAAATGAAAATGGCTATACTATCACTAAAATCCAAAGTGATAGGGGTAAAGAATTTAAAAATAAAGCATGGAAGACTACTATAATTCATTAGGAATTACTCATAATTTTTCAGCTCCTAGAACACCACAACAAAATGGTGTAGTGGAAAGGAAAAATAGTTCTACACAAGAAATGGCCACAACTATGCTTAACGAACATAAACTACCTAAGTATTTCTGGGCTGAGGTAGTAAATACCACCTGCTATATTCTAAATAGAGTTTTGATTCGACCATCTCTTAATAAGACTTCGTATGAATTATGGAATGGCCATAGACCAAACATATCATATTTTCATATCTCTGGCTATAAATGTTTTGGGCTTAGAATGAAAATTTAGGAAAGTTTGATGTGAAATCAGATGAAGGTATCTTCCTAGGGTATGCCTTAGATAGTAAAGCCTACAGAGTATACAACAAACGAATATTAACCGTTATAGAATTCATTCATGTCGTGTTCGATGAGTCAAATCCCTTCTCAAAAAGAACTGATGAAGATGAAATTGAGATAGATAAGGAGTTTGAAGAACTATCCATTAAAGATGATTCAAGAAAGAAAAGTGAAACTAAAGAACCATCTGCTGAAACTAATCAAATTGAAAATGAGGTTAATGAACCACCTAGAGAATGGAAGTACATAAAGAATCATCACATTGATTAAATAATAGGATAACCATTACGTGGAGTAGTCACACGATCTTCACTTAGGAATATGATTAGTCATTTTGTCTTTCTATCTCAAGAAGAACCTATGAATGTGAGTGAAGCAACTGAGAATGAATCGTGGGTGTTGTCCATGCAAGAAGAGTTAAACCAGTTTGAGAGAAATAAAGTATGGACATTAGTTCCCAGAGCCGAGGATAAGAAAATTATTGGAACAAAATAGATATATATAAGAACAAGAAAGATGAACATGGGATAGTTGTTAGAAATAAGGCAAGACTAGTAGTTTAGTGATATAACCAGGAAGAAGGAATAGATTTTGAAGAAACTTTTGAACTTGTAGCTAGAATGGAAGCCATTCGAATGCTTTTTGTGACGACCTGCTTAATTTTCACACATTTTTTTATATAATAAAATATCACAAATCTCAGCAGATCATAATCCACCTAGACCTGTGGATACCAGGGATACATCAAAACACATAACGGAAGCCTAAGCAGCAAGAAGCATACAATCACAATATTATAAATACGAAAACATCCATCACATTACCATAAATACCAGAGTCACTATATCCACTGTATTTCATTATATACATCCCAAAAACAAAATCTAGGGACATTTCCCACAAAATCCAATTGTCCCTACTAAAACTTACCCTTCAAAAAGGGCAGACAACAGCTTTAGATCAGCAGGGCTTTTCCCGCTTTCCTATCTGGGGCTCTCCTATCTAGAGCTCCTGAAAAGTTTATAAAATTTTGAGGTGAGACACCTCTCAGTAAGGGAAATAAACTAATACCAGTGTGTGGCAACATAAGTATTCCGTGTTATACATCTATCATACAGGACATATTCAATAACTATTATATCAAATCTGGGAAAACATATATATCATCAAAACATGGCAGAATATACTACATTTCCATAAACATATTTCATCTCATATAGTAATAATACAAAAACATTCTTGGTAGGTTAGCTGGATGTTGTCATGTATTATCCTCACATGACTAGGTTGTGTGGCCCGAAGGCGGGACCTGACAATGATTGGCTAACCACTACCAAATCAAAAGTATAGTCTGTAAGTCTGATGGGTCTACCAGACCAAGTCCATGCACTAGGGGCGCTCACACACTTCTTAAAAACCACATCAACCATCCAATCTCACACCACTCCATACAGTGGCATTAACACAAATATCATGAGCACAAAGACCATGGACACATAGCAATGGTACTGCGCAAGTGCTAGCTTAGACCAAGCCAACTAGGTTCTGATACCATATAACATATACTGAAACTGTGATACATGGATTTTTCATATCATTAATTATCAAATCAATCATATCATTTTGCATATATACATATATCATAAAAATCATCAGCCCGTACGCTGGTATTACACATTTTACCATAGCTAGGCCCATACGCCGGCAAATCATAGCACAGCCCATAGTCTGGAAAATCACATCCATAGCTCGGCCCATACGCAATAAAATCATATCATAACACAGCCCGTATGCTAGAAAAACATATCCATACCTCGGCCCGTACGCCGGAAAACCATATACATAGCACGGCCGATTCGCCAGCAAAACATATAAAAATCTCAGCCCGTATGCCGATTTTCCGTTATAAAAATCTATATCATTAACACATTCCTAGAAAAAAGTATTTCATAACAATTTCTACTCATGCCACACTAACAGATTTTTCATATATTCAACATACCATCATTTTCAACAGTGTTTTCTCAGTATAAATCATATATATATATATATATATATATAAATATTTACTTTCCTGAAATCAAACGCTACATATACATACATTTTCTTAAAAGAACTAGCTTAGTTTATCCCATTACCTGATTCTTGAAAAGCCCCTAAAAAAAATCTGTCCTACACCCACAGGGTTCCCAACTCAACACCCTGGAAATGAAAAACTCTCAGTACTAAACTTCAGTATTTTCATGTGTATATCATTTCCTATAACTACCGTAAGACCAAATTTGACTTAAAAAGTCTTACCTCAACTTAGGGATGATTTCCAACTTGCTTTCACCAACAATCCGCTCTAGCAAATTTGGAGAGAACTTCCCCAGGAGCGTCGTGGTAGCTTTAGATCGTCGAACCGGTGGAAATCCAGCCCAAAATCAAAGAGAGAATAGGGAAAAACTGTAGGGAGAGAGAGGGAGAGAGAGAGAGAGAGAGAGAGAGAGAGAGAGAGAGAGAGAGAGAGAGAGAGAGAGAGAGAAAGAGAGAGAGAGGTTTTCTTAATTTTGAAGCTAAATCCGGGTTTTCCACTATTTATAAGACTGGATCGTCAACAAGCCACGTCATCTCGTCGACAAGTCCTTTAATAATTTCGTCGACGAAACCCACTCCTCGTCAACGAAATTCATACGGCTCAAAACCTCTCTCAGTATTTCCTCGTCAACGAATTCCCTGTGTTCATCAATGAGGCCTTGATAATTCCTCCCAATTATTCCTTCCAAAATGCAACATCATCGAAGAATGCAAAGTCGACTGCCTCCTTCTATTTTTGGTTTCCATTTCCCTTTCTTTTATTATTTAAATTCCATAATTCTTCGGGTCGTTACACTTTTAGCCTATGCTACTTTTAAGGAATTCAATTTATATCAAATGGATGTCAAAAGCACATTTTTAAATGGCTACATAAGTGAAGAGCCATATGTAGAATAACCCCCAGGCTTTGAAAACCATAAGAATCCAAATCACGTTTATAGACTAAAAAAAGCCCTATACGGTTTAAAGCAAGCGCCTAGAGCTTGGTATGAGAGACTAAGCGGCTTTCTATTAGACTATGGATTTATCAGAGGAAGGATAGACACAACACTTTTCATAAAGTCCAAGAAAGATAACATGCTCCAAGTTTAAGTATACGTAGATGACATCATATTTGGAGCTATAAATAAAGATGTAACGACCTCAAAATATTCATCATCATTTTTCTTTAAGAAAAAAAACATATATATATATATATATATATATATATATATATATATATTGTTCTGATACCCCTACTATGAAATCTCAGGCCCTAGAGTGGCACTGGGGTATTCCTGTACACAATGACCACACCTACGCAGCGGAAATATAAGACATACATCCATATATACCATACAATACCAGAACTCAATATTTCCATACTATAATCATATAATACATCTCTTTCCAATATCAACTACCCAAAATACCATACTCTGTAGAAACTTTCCCTATAAACAAGGTGACCAAGTAATCTCTATCCACGATCCTGATCTGCTCGCCTAACTGACTCACTTGAAAAATGTTAAAGTAATGGGGTGAGTCGACGCTCAGTAAGTGGAAATATGCTATTACTAGTGTGTGGTAACTAAGTTGCATACTATTTAAATAATAACTGAACTGTATAAATTAATGAGTCTATAAAGCATATCTTACATTTATCAAGTTATACTGCTAATATCATACTATAATTATCAAATAATGTAAAACTGTATACGTATAAATAACTGTGCTTTTTCCCTGAAACTTTGTATGTCATGATTTGACCCCTCATGATAGGGTTGTGCAGTCCATAGGCAGGACTTAACACTGGTCAGCCTTCCAGGTAAGTCGCTATACTCTACACTACCTCAGCATGTCCAAACTACATCCACTCTTAGGCATGGAACTGGATTGCTGTCTCGTCAAACCGGCACCCTCAACCTAGCGAATTGGGGAGCTGCATCCACTTCGAGCACAGTTTGACAGTACCCACACACGATCTGAGATATGTGGTTGCCCTCTATCTATTTTAGTAACTGTACCATGCTCTGTAAAATGTATCTGTCTATACTATTCTTCACAGACATCTGATACTATATAATACATATACTAGAATTATCTTTACTGTTGTCATCATGTTTCCAAAATAACCATAACATTATAGTTTCGTACTGTAAATACTGTAATATCTAAATGCTGTGACTATAGCATCTCGATGCTATATCTGTATTTCTAACTACATAATATGTCTGTATATTCTGAGTGTTATGGTATTAGGAAACATGGTATACTATATATATTGACCTGAACAAATATCTGTAAAATACTAATTTGAATAAACATTTGTATATGTATATAGATCTAAAATAAACATCTTAATATACTGTATAACATGATATGCTGCTAAAAACTATATAAGTTCTATATCATAGAAATATCTACTCAGGCCACACAAACATTAAAACCCTTATTCTTTAAAAAATGTATATAATAAACTAATATATATATATATATATATATATATATATGTATCTATGAAATCTCTGTTCACATTTTTAAAACTTCTAGCATAGCATATTTCCTTTACTTAGTTTCTGTAAAAGCCCCCTACTTTGCCTGGTCTTGCTCCCGCAAGGTTCCTCACTCAATACCCTAAAACAACATCTCCCAAAATAAAATATCCTTATTTTCTACGTACAACATTTTATATAACTATGGGAAAGGAAAAAAACCCAAATAAATGCCTTACCCTAGAATTGGGACGAAATTCGAACCAGCTTCCCTAAGCTCTGGGAAATTACACATACAAAATTAAAGAACTACCTATTAACTAAATCATTACATGTACCTACAAAAGAAATATTATTTAATTATTTACATTTTACCTGATTATTACAAATCCTCATGGAATAAATAAGGGTATTTCTTTTTTATTTCATTTTCGAGTGCCCATGAGGCTTCCTCCACAAAACTTTCACTAGCTGAATTTCTTTCGTGTGGAGTTCTTGTGTCTTTCTGTTTAAAATGTGTACCGGTGCGTCTTCATAAGCTAGTGAATCCTTGAGCTTTATCTATGTATAACTGATTATGTGGGATAGGTCTAGGACATATTTCCTCAACATGGATATATGGAATACGTTGTGAAGCTAGTGTTGGTGGCAGATCTAGCCTATAGGCTACTGATCCCACTTTCTCTAGTATCTCAAAAGGGCCAATAAACCTAGGGCTCTGCTTGCCTTTCTTTCCAAATCTCACAACCCCTCTTAAAGGATCCACCTTCAAAAATACCCGATCCCCCACTTTAAACTTTAATTCCCAACGATGAGTGTCTGCATAACTTTTCTGCCAACTCTGCGCAGTATTAATTCTTTCCCTAATTAGTCGAACCTTATCATAAGCTTGCTGCACTATCTCTGGACCCAAAACTTGCCTCTCGCCTACATCATCCCATAAAAGAGGAGAACAACACCTCTTACCATACATTGCTTCGTAAGGTGTCATGCCAATGCTAGTCTGATAGCTGTTATTATAAGCAAACTCAACTAGTGGCATAAACTTGGTCCAACTACCCCCAAAATCTAACACACATGCCCAAAGCATATCCTCTAATGTTTGAATTTTTCTTTCAGTCTGACCGTCTGTCTAGGGGTGGAAAGTAGTGCTAAATTCTAACTGTGTACCCATAGCTTCTTGAAAACTCTTCCAAAATCGTGAAGTGAACCGAGGATCTCAGTCTGAAACTATGTATACCGGTACACCATAGACAGGAGCTATCTCCTGAACATATATTTCTGTTAATCTGTTCATGGAATAATCAACTTTAATCGGAATGAAATGGGCAGTCTTCATCAGACGACCAACAACCACCCAGATTGTGTTTAATTTTTGTCGTACTGGTGGTATCCCAGTAATAAAGTCCATAGAGACGTGATCCCAATTCCACTCTAGAATGAACAATGGCTGCAACTGCCCTGCTGGTCTCTGGTGCTCAATTTTAACCTGCTAACACGTCAAACATTGCTGTATAAATTCAACTATTTCCCTTTTCATTCCACTCCACTAGAAATACTCTCGCAGATCCCCGTACATTTTAGTACTACCAGGGTGAACTATGCATAGGGATCTGTGAGCCTCCTCCAATATAGTTCTCCTAATCTTAGTATCTACAGGAATACATAGCCTAGTACGGAATTGCAGGGCTCCATTATCTGATATGCTAAACTTTTCTCCTTGACGATCCCACACTCTAACCATGACCTCAGCCAATTCTGCATCATCACCCTGAGCTACCTTAATCTTCTCATATAGTGTAGGTTGTACAACCAGATTGGCAATAAATGTCTACGGATGATCCTCTACCAACTCCACATCAAGTCTCTCTAAATCCATTAGGATTGGTTGTTGGATCTCCATAAATGCCAGTACAGGTCCCACAGATTTCTTGCTCAGAGCATCTGCTACCACATTTGCTTTCCCTGGGTGGTAACTAATTATGTAGTCATAGTCTTTAATAAGCTCCAACCACCTTCTTTGCCTCATGTTCAACTCTTTCTGGGTGAAGAAATATTTCAGGCTCTTATGATCGGTGAAAATCTCGCACTTTCCACCATATAGGTAATGCCTCCATATCTTGAAAGAACACGCCACTACAGCTAGCTCTAAATCATGGACAGAATAATTTTTCTTATATTCTTTAAGCTATCTAGAAGCATATGCAATAACCCTGCTATGTTGCATCAATACACATCTAAGACCTTTCAATGACGCATCACTATATATTACAAATTCGTCCTTCCCTAATGGAATAGCTAATACTGGAGCAGAAACTAACCACCTCTTTAACTCCTGAAAACAATGCTCATAATCATCGATCCAATCAAACTTCAAAATTTTCCTCATAAGTCGTGTTAATGGACCTGATAATTTGGAAAAACTATCCGCGAAGCGCCGGTAATAGCCTGTTAAACCCAAAAAACTCCTGAGCTGCTGAACACTCCCCAGTCTTTCCCAACTTACCACTACCTCTATTTTACTCGGATCAACTGATATACCCGCCTTAGAAATCACATAGCCGATAAAAGTAATCTTCCTTAACCATAACTCACATTTCTTCAATTTCGCATACAATTTTCTTTCCCCCAATATCTGCAACATCAACTTCAAATTATGTTTATGCTCCTCAAACCTTCTCGAGTAGACCAGTATATCGTCAATGAACACAACTACAGACTGGTCCAGATATTGGTGGAACACTCGATTCATCAAATCCCTGAATACTGTCGGTGCGTTAGTCAACCCAAATGGCATCACCAGGAACTCGTAGTGCCCATATATGGTTCGAAACGCGGTCTTGAAAATATCTTCTACTTTAACTTTCACCTAATTGTAACTTGACCGGAAGTCAATTTTAAAGTAAACCTAGGTCCCCTAGAGCTGATCAAACAAGTCATTAGTCCTATAATCGATGCACAATCTCATGGTCCTATCCTTCTTTTTCACAAACAGAACTAGGGCTCCCCAGGGCGACATACTAGCCCTAATAAATCCCTTGTCCAGTAATTCCTATAACTGATCTTTCAATTCTTTCAACTCAACTGCAGCCATACGGTACAATGCTTTAGATACTGGTGCTGACCCCGACAACAAATCTACAGTAAACTAGATCTCTCAATCTGGTGGTAAGCGGGGCAATTCCTCTAGAAAGACATTTTGAAATTCTTTTACCACTGGTATGTCAGCTTGTTCTAATTCTTCTTTTTGCAATTCTTTTACGTATTTGACATACCCCTGGCAACCACCCTATAGCAATCTCCTCACTTGAATAGCTAACACCAACTATGATGACGCACGTACGCATGAACCCACGAATCGGTATTTTTTGCTCACCCGGGGGTCTAAAATTCACTTCTTTCTGATGGCAATCTATACTGGCATGATGAGTTGCTAGCCAATCCATGCCTAGTATCACATCAAACTCCTGCATATCTAGGACCATAAGATCGTCTAACAACACTCTCTCCTGAATACTTACTGAAAAATTTCGAAGCAACTTCCTGCATTTTACCACAGATCCCATCGGCGTACCCACAGACAGTTCTACATCTAATAGTTGTGTCTCTACCCCAGTTATTCTAACATACCCCACTGATACAAAGGAGTGGGTGGCACCTATATCAAACAAAACAATAATTTTGTATAGTAAAGCAATAGGAGTACCTCTAACTACGTCTCCAGCCATATCAGCGTCACCCGGCATTAACACAAATACCCTCGGCAGTGCAGTGTTCCTCTACTAACCTCTGCAGGGCGCCTGGTATCTACCCCAAAATGGTTTAGGAGTCGGTACATAACATGGTGGCATCTGACAGGATCAACCCATATGACCGGGCCTCCCGCAGTGATAGTAAACATTCTCCCCCAATCGACACTCACCAGGATGTCTTCGTCCACATTTGGGATGAATGGTGGGAGGTTGTCCAGCCTAAAATCCACCCTACTCTACCATCTATCTCTGATCTCCGCTAGATCTACCTCGTCCCCAAGGGCCTTGGCTAGGACCCACCTGATAACCTGAGGATGTGGTCCTCTTCTTCTGACACTGTGTCTCAGTCTCTCTTAGTAGACTCTCCTCCACTATAATGGCCCTGTCAACCAACTTTGAAAAATCCTGGATCCTCAATACTACCACCAGCTTATAAATATCATGCCTTAGGTTTCTTTCAAACATTCTAACTTTCTTCACTTCATCTGGGACAATATAGGGCCAGAAACGTGAGAGCTCGATAAATTTCACCGCGTATTGCTGGACTGTCAATAATCCATGGGACAAGCTCAGAAACTCTCGTACTCGAACTTCTCTGACTAAGTCAAGATAGTATCTATTGAAGAAAACATCCCTGAATCGATCCCAGGTCATCATCATTAGTATAGCCCTCTCCTCCTCCAATAACCTAGTACATATCCACCATCTCTCGGCCTCCCCTCCCAGTCCATACATAGCATATAAGACTCTCTGCTCATCAGTGCAGTGAAGTACTATCAAAATTTTCTCTACCTCCTCCTGCATCTAGTTCTCCACTACAGTTGGGTCAACTGCTATAGAAAATGTTGGCGGATTCATCTTCATAAATTTCTATATCGTACATCCCTGAGCTAGTGATGGACCTCTCTACTCCCTTGAGCTCCAAGCAATCTCTACCATAAATTGCTGAGCCACACTACGTAGCAAAGCATCTGAATCCCCACCTCCTGCACCAGAAGGTCAAACTCCATCATTTCTACTAGCATGAGTGCTACTGCCTCTTGGTTTCATCCTACAAATGTATAGAACATTTTTTCAGAATCCTATTTCCCTATACAAACCTAACTATTTCCATTCAACTAAAACTTCAAATTCTCTATTAACCATCCCTCCTATTCCCTACCCCAAATCAAATCTTGCAACCTAAATACATGACTCGTCAATAGTTTACTATGGCTTTAGTGAAATCATCACTCCAGGAAAAACACAAAAACCACTATGAAAATCCTGCATTTTGATCATAGAACAGAAACCTCAAATTCTTTTCTTATATTCTGGTATTGTTTCCCGCTGCACTCTAGAGTCTATAGAACCTACCAACCTGGGCTCTGATACCAAAATCTAACGACCTCAAAATTTTCATCATCATTTTTTTTAAAGATATATATATCATTCTGATACCCTTACTATGAAATCTCATACCCTAGTGAGGCACTGGGGTATTCCTGTATACAATGACCACACCTACGCAATGGAAATATGAGACATAAATTGAAATTGGAATAGCTTTCCCAAGAGGGGGGTGAATTGGGATTTAAAAATTTTATTCCTCCTTTTTTCATTAATTCTTTTGTATTATAACAATAATCAATACTCAAAACACAATCACAAAATTGATTCAAAATAATAAAAACAAGATAATCACTTATTCCTTGTAATCAATAGTCCTGTATCAATATGAAACTTTGCTGAACTTGTATAAGCCCTGTGTCAAAAATTACAAGCACACTTCTTCCCAATGTTCAGCTTTTAAATAAACTTTCATAATAATAAGTTAATGATGATCAACCAACGTAGTCCTTTATCGTTCCGCAATCAATGCTGATCAAACCAAAATGAATTACCTTCCGGTCTATTTAACAACCAAACACTTAGAATTCAGAGTTTAATAAAGCATTCACGCAATTTATAAACTTTGCTGAAAAGTAAAGAGTAGGGAAGAGAGAAGAACACAAGGGTTTACGAGGTTTGATTTCAATACAGCCTACGTCCTCGCCCTTGGCAAAACACCAAAGGATTCACTATCATGTTCCTTTACCAGGTGGAGCGATACTGATTACAACACTCCTTGGTTAAGGCTAAAGCTCGCCTTCTCCAAACAATATTCCTTTGTTTGATCCAACGATTCACCACACCAACCGTCTATCAATCTGCTACAAATATTTAAACAAGATGTACAAGAATTGCTCCTCAAAAAGCAGATTAGTACAGATTGAAAACTATATACTTCAGTAAATTCACAATACAAAATTTAGATTGAAGGTATAGAGATTCATCATTGTAAGAAACTTTCAATAGATGAAAGAATTAACAATTGTAGCACAATCTCAGTGAGAAAATCAGAAGGACTTTAGAGAACTTCATGAATGGTGTGAGCAACAAAGAGCTTTCAGAATTTCAGAATGCTTTAAGAGAGAGTTTGATTGCTGATTTGAAATCTTGGTGTATGAATCAATGTATCTTAAGAGTATTTTTATATTAAGAAAGTTATCTAACTTGTTCCCCAAGTTTCCTTGGAGTAAGGCCCAAGTTTTATATTGATTTGGGCTTCAAGTAATTTAAATTTCAAAAATATGTTCGTTCAGTAATTTGAATTTTGTCGCGAGCCAAATGACTGTGGACTCTCTGGCAGTCATCTGTCCATGAATTTCATACACAATTTTCACAAACAAAAAGGTGACAGTTGTCCATCCTCTGACAATCGTCTATCAAGCTTCTATCTCTTATTTAATATCCTTTTAATTTGCTAGCCATCTGTCCAAAGACAGATAGTCGTCTGCCAAGTGTTGTTTCTCATTTTAAGACAATTTTTTATTTTTCTCTCCTTTTTTTTATTTTGAATTAAAATCTCAATTTGGTTTTTCTTTGAAAAATAAGTTTCAAGTCTTAAAAATAAGGTCTCTTACTCTTTTTGCCTAATGAGCTTCAAAATGAATATTCATACATGAATCAACTTGAAGTACTTACAAAGCTTTGTTCTAAAAACAAATTTGAGACTTCTTTTCTTTGAGTTCTTTTTGTTGCTACTCTTTGATCTTTCAGACTTCTTTGAGTTTTCATTATGGATCACTTGTGTTAGTGTAAAGCTTTCCTTGTTCCTTGATCCTTGTGAGCTTTCAAGATAGGGCATTTGAAGTTTGAGCTTTATGAATTCATCTTTGCCTAAAACAGTATCACTTGTTATCATCAAAATCAAGAGTTGTAAGCCTAAGCAGGCCAACAATCTCCCCATTTTTTATGATGACAAAGAAAGAGCAAAGATACAAAAATAATGCTCCCCCTGTCAATAAGCATAGACTTAAAAAAATTTCATTAAGACATAATTTCAGACGGTTCAATGTTTCAGATTTAACATTGAAGCATACACATAGAAACAACAACAAATACATAGAACTCATAGTCTTTGCGCACACACATACTCCCCCTTTTGACATCAACAAAAAGACATAATACATCCATAAACTGAGCATGTGTAGCATACAAAACAACAAAAGTTCAAACATCATCAAAAGTCTTTTAGTCAAGTATCAAAAGTAGTGTCACTATCTACAACAATTCCTTTTCCTCTAGATTGTTGTGTTCTTCTTCTTCTTCTTCTTCTTCTTCTTCTTCTTCTTCTTGAGCTTTAGCAAAATTTTCATCTGATTTTTCCTAAGAGTTTTCATCATTATTTTCATCACTTTCTTTATCTGAATCAGTGGCAGTATGTGTGACACGTTGCTCTTTTTTATCAAGATGTTTAAATAGTAAAGTGTATTTATCATCAATATTTGTGATCTTATCTTGAAAAGAAGCAAAACCATCCCTCATTTCAGAACTGAAGCTGGAATAATGCTAATAAAAAGGAAGAGACAATGCAGGTATATCAGCTTCTTTAGGAGCTAGTTACGTTCTTCTGGTGTTGGTCGTGCAGGTCTATTTCCCCTAAACATCCATCCCTCCATGTACTTCTTTTAGCCTATCCTTTTTAAAGTAGTGGAGGAGAATATGTTGTAATGGGTTTGCTTCACTAGTTTTGAAGATGGAGTGACGACTTGAAAATGAGCAAAAACCAAGAAAAGAATGCCACCATATGGAAGTCCAATTCTAGGAGATTCGAGCTTCATGACCATCCATTTGAGTATGAGGCTAGCTAAATCCAATTTCTTTCCTTTTAATATGCACCATATGATGAAGCAATCAAAGAAAGAGATATGATCAAAGGATCCTGATCTAGGAATTATATTATAAGCAATGATCTTGTGAAGAATCTGTGCTTGCTAATTGAGTTGTTTGTATTGTGGAAGATGTCCAAAGTAGGTGGGTTGATCATTCATTACAAGAGGCAGAAATTCTTGTGGAGAAAAACTCTTCTCCATTGTCCACTATTTTTCTATTGGATTGCACTCAAAATCACCATGCTTTATACGAAGTATTTTCCTTAGTGAATATGGAGTAAGTGTGATCTTTTGGCCAAATACTTCGGTGGCAAATCCAACATCTTTCTTTACCAAGTTTGAATAATTGATTTGATCAGAGTAATATCCCTTAACTTTGTGAAGAACAAGTTTATCCCATCCATTATTTTTTAATAACTCAAGAATCTCAGGGAAATTTTCTTCAAAGAAAGAGATATCGAGTACCTTACCGAAAATTGGATCAATAGTGAAGATGTGGTTTTGGTACAAGGATTGTGCATGAGATGAGACTAACCACTTTTCAATATCATTGTTGCTTTCAAGCCTTGAAGAAGAGGATGCCTTGTCCTTTTTTCCAACTGTTTTGGTTCTACGCATATTGTTGAAGCTGAAATTTAAGGAATCCTAGGTATGAAGGTTGTTAGGAAGAGGTTTGGAGAGGAGAATATTAGCTTTGGTGCAATCCCAAGAGTGGGGGGGGGTGAATTGGGTATTAAAAGTTTCTCCCCTAAGTTCAACTAGTTTAGCTATTGTATGTTCAATGGAATTCAAATCATATGCATCATTCACACAATAACATATACGTGCGATAAATATAAATGCGACAATATAAATAGACACGTGATATGTTATCGGGGTTCGGCCAACACTGCCTACGTCCCCGCCTCTAGCCCGCAAGCTCGAGGATTCCACTAATAGCTCACTTAACGGGTCGAGCGGCACCAATTACAACCAGGTCAATTAGCACAGGGCTAACCACAACCTTTACAACTAGGTCAATTAGCGGGGCTGACCTCAACCTACACCTTAATAGAATGGTGCACCTAACTTTCCTAATCGGGTCTAAACCAATCCGAGACTATTTCAAAGGGCTAGTCTCCCTCTTCAGGCCACGCCTAAAAATACAATAGTATTTGCTCAATCAATAAAAATGGTACAGTGACTGTACTTTCATGCAAAGCAGATATGTACTCAAATGCGCTCAGTCACATGCACCACAAGATGATTTAATATGTAAGCTCAGGGTGGTCTAATATTTCAACTCTCAAATGTATTTGCTATCAGTGTAATGAGTGCGTGAGAGAATCAACAAGCAACCTTTGTATCATAGGATATTCAAACAATGTGCTCAAACAAAGATATCAATCAAGCCTCAAGAATATCAATCTGTAGGCTATCTCAATCACTTGAAGATTAGATAATGTATATGCTTGGTTTGCAAAGGATATATAATCTTTGTATTCAGCAAAATGATATGCAAGTTAGTGAATATTGCAACAAAGATTAATATCACAAACACAAATATCATCTCAAAAATATCGAAATAAATCACACAAGATATTTGAGAATGTTTTTGAAAATGTTATTGTAACCCAAAACAAAATACAAGCTTCCTAAGATATTGCAATACAAATGCAATACTCAAAAGGTAAGGCAAGTTTTCTTAGGATAGGCTTATGAGCAAAGCCCCCTAAGAACACTTAGGTTTAGCTCTCCTTGAAAATCGATTCAATCAAAACACGAATGGGAGAGCAAACCTATTAAAACCAACACTCAAACAACTTATAGAGATTTTAAGCAATCGAAGAGGGTAAGTATGAGTGATTGGAGTATAAAAACGAGTAGTATAATTTTTTAGAGTGAGAGAGAATTTTTTTTTTTTAATCGAGTTTCTTGATCTCTCTTTAATTTTTCCAAATAAAGGGGTATTTATAGACACCCATGAATTATAACCGTTGGGGATAAGTCTGGTATTATTAGAAAAGATTAATGATGTTTTATTTATTATAACCTCATTGAAAATATTTAACCACAATAAAAAATTCAAGGCAACCCGAGAGCACCGGTCGACCAGAAGACTTTCGGTCAACCAAAGCTCATATGGCTCGGTCGATCGAGCTAATTTTGAACTTTAGGGTCCGTCGATCAAGAAAGGTGATTTTTTCAAAATGACGCGGTTTGATCGACCAGGGTGAAAATGAATTATCCGGTCATTCGACCAGACCATTGATTTCCTACATGTGGGAACTCGGTCCACCAACTTGGTATAGTTCAAAAAGGTCTCGGTCGACCAGGAAGTCAAACTGTTGATTTCAAAGGGTTTCAATCGACTAGAGTAAAATGAACTGTCATGGCTCGGTCAACCGAATTGTGGTCAACCGATTGACCCATACCGGATTCGGTCGACTAGAGGCAAAATGACCTGTTTAGGTTGGTTAATTGAAAGTGCATAACTTGTGCATTTTGATCCTATTTCAATACACATTCACCCTATTCAAGTGCCTATCACAAATAAGTGCAAGGGTGAGTGTCCTAGGGTCTATTTAGGTCCAATTTTAGTTACATTTTAGTTCTGAGCTTACCTATTAGACCATGCACATGGGGTGTGTGATTATTACAAGTAAACTCCCTAATTTACTATTATAGATCAATTACTCACATGAAATATATATATTACAACCCAATGGAGTTTGGTCTTCAATCTTCACTTACTCTATGTGCATCTTGATCTTGACAATTTTAGGTTCCTGCACAAAGTCTCAAACACCCATTAGATAAAATGAGTATTTGTCATAATCAAAACCAGGCGTGACCTATAAAGTCAACATTCTCCCCCTTTTTGATGATGACAAATACGATCAGCAAAAATATAGGTTTAAGCCTAAGAAGGCTCCCCCTTTGAATATGCATCAAATTTATTTTTTAACTAAGTCATTTTACCCATAATTTTTGCCCCTTTCCATCTCCCCCTTTTGGCAACAGCGAAAAGGGTCATACGAGGTAACGTTCTAGGCAATGGGTAAGTATTACATTTATACATTTGGGATTTTGGAAATATTTTTTAAAAAATTTCGATAGAGTGTCATTTGTAAATTAGACTTTCCAAAATAAATCTTATATAAAGTGTAACCTGTTTGAGTTTATATTTCCTAACAGTTTATCCACAACTACTCAAACAATTTAATATGGTTCAATAATCAAGTAAAAGTTTCAATGTCATCATGAAGTGGACAAGGGAGTTGTGCATCACAAGTAATAATCAATATTCATTACATCCAATATGATTATGCAATAGATATAAGACATGTGCACCCACGCAATAAGCAACACCTACAAAGTCTAACACAAGGAGGCTTATCAATAGTAAGATGAGTTTCTTAGATTTGTTAAATTTCACTTGAGAGCTCCATCTAAGAAGCTTCTCTACTATGCATTAAGCCTAACTCACGTCTAATTTTTATGAATCTATCCTCGGGAAGTGGTTTAGTCAATATATCCACCCACTGTTCATTTGTGCATACAAACTCAATAAGGCATGCAAGAACCTAAATCTACGAGCAGGCGATTCTCATCAACCGCATCCACCATGCAAGAGGCAATTTATACAAAGCATGCATTTCAGTAGTATAGTCATCAACTGCATTCGCTATCAATATGTGGTGAGTGTGATTGTCATGATAAAACAAAACAAAAGTAAAATTTGTTTGATATATAGGTACAGACCAAATGATATAAAATAAAAAGAATCAAAGCCACACAATCTGATCTGCAGGCAACCCTCTTAAATCTAGAATTCCCCCCCCCCCCCCCAATCATAACCACCATCACCACCGTCACCAGCATCGAAGTCAAAATCCATGGTCATCTCGCTCATCCTGCGTCTCCTGAATACGATCGTTCAGCTCACTAAAGCTGACTGTCATGGCCCTCTCAAAATCTGTGAATCGACTAGTAGTGGAGATGGAGAACTGCAAGAACTCATCATGAAGGGCAGTGGATGATGATGCCAAATCTCGTAGGTCTGACTGGACTTATTCTTGAAACTATCCAAATGAGTCAAATAAACTAGTGATGGCAGCCATTAGATCAACATTTGATGGCTGCATGGGTTGTGGGGGCTCAAGCGGGGCCTCCCCCTATGTTGCTTCACCCCTAAAAGGCAACCAAATGTTGCCAACTAGCTTATGCCCTGTAAGTCTTAGGGTCACATCAAAGAATATATCTACAAGTCGTCTTCTCTTCAGTGTAGCCACATTTGAGTGTGTGGCTCCTATGGATTGAAACATCTTGTCTAGGATTCCCCTGTATGACCTAATAATTCTGTGGCCAATCATTTTGGTCATCATCCATTGAATCATTAAAATGGGCAGATCTAGCTTCTTTTGAGCAAAGATAAATGCACTGTAGAACCTGCCTTAGGCAGGATATTATAAGTGATAAAATGGTGCACTACTTTGGCTTCTAACGTAAACTGCCTATACTGTGGGAGATGGTTTTGGCTGGCAGTACCTAGATCAGACAAGGTCAAGTTTGCAAATGTGGCAACCATAATTTCCTATTCGTGAATCTAGGAATTTACCATATCTAGGCACTCAAAATCTCCACGATCTATATCAAGGACATCTAAAGGACACTGTGCATCGAAATGAACATCAGTCCTTAATACTCTAGAGAAGTGCCCATTTTCATCATTACCCATATTTTGTAAAATAACCTAACGTACGTTGGGTAGTGACCACCAAGCTGATAGGAAATGAAAATTTTCTAGCCTTGATATAAAAATATGTTCATTACATTCCCAAAATACTAATTCATTAATTCTAAAACTAAGATCTTACCCAGTATTGCTTCCTTAGGGTGAAACTCCCATATGTATCTGACCTTGGATCGTTCTAATAAGAAGTATTCATCCTTAGCTTGTGCTAAACCATGGGCTTCAACACTATCCATAATTACTACATAACGGAGGTTAGGCACTAGTCTAAGTTTGCTTGGTAATGGTTGGAGGAATGGTGAAAGAGTTCTCAAGATTTTTTGTGCAAATGAGCTTTGAGAGTAGGAAAGGTATAAGTATATCACAGTTCAGAGACCAAGAGCAAATACGATTGACCAACGGTTCAGATTCTTCACGAACCGACACCGTTCAGTCAACTGGAGAGAATTTGAACTGAGATGGACAGTCGACCGAGATGGAGTACTGTGCCTATGTTTGGTTGACCAAGGGAAAATTGACAAGTTCGGTCGATCGAGGTGAAGAGGTTCACTAAAGTTTGATCAATCATAAGTTCAAAGTCAAGGGTTGTTCGGTCAACCAAGAGCTTTTGCTCAGTCAATGCTCAGTCGACCAAGCATTGTGAATTTCTCTGATTTGGCTTCATTTTGATCCAAAGCTCTCCCTTTGGTTCAAATTTGATGTGTTACATGTATTTTCACATTAACATGATTCTTAGGGATTCTTGGTGAAGAGATATTACACAATTGAAGCACGTACCAAGATTTGACGTATTGAGTGTAGATTACATCCCAGTCTTGCAGTTACTATAATCTCGAAACTTAGGGACTTAGTTAGAGAATAATTTCACTTTGACTGAACTTTTCTTTGAGTCCTAACTATTTTGGCAAAGAGAACTAAGGAGTATGTGATTTTTTTTTTTTTTTGAATAATGCTCTTTGGTGATTGGAGAGTATCCTTCAGATATGATGACATAGAGGAGTAAGGATACATACCAAGGAATGAGTGAAACACCACTGAATATGATCATGGTTTGGTGAGTGCTTCCTATGGAGCGATTAACCCAGAATAAAAGGTTGTGCAGTTTTAGCCTCAAAGAGACTGATCCCCTAGTGGATACCTTTAATTTGGTTATAGCTATGAGAAGCACTCAATGTATATATTAGTCATTTATGATCAATAGTGCTTTAAGCCTAGAATGATGACTAACCATTTCATTAGGCATTTTATATTCAAAAGTGAGTTTTAGGGTATAGTGATATATGATGTAAGATAAAGCCCTAACACTCAATTTTGGCCAATGGATAATAGTGGCTTAACTTAAAGTATTATATTTAATCATAGGTTAAGCATTTGGAAATGTTTACCGAACAATGATGTCTAACCCATTTGGAAATGAAGATTATTCAACTTCTCGGTATGGAAACAGTATATAGTGAATACATATACCAAGAAGTTTCATTTTAAGCACAACCCACTTCCTAAGCCAACAGTCATCAAAGTCCCTAAACCTAAGAGCTAAGGAAATATTAAAATATTTATACCTCGATCTTCCTTAGATCCCGAGAGTTTCACTATCATGATAATCCACTTCATTTTCTTATCTAGGCCTCCGACACAACTAGATGAACATGAGGACAGAATGTGCCATTTTCTTTTATAGTGTAAGCAGGTTTCGTAAATATGTGAAAGATTATGCTTACAGCTCTTATTTTAGCTCAATAAGGCATGAAAATAGCCATTGGATTTAAAGATTGAACCCTTCCTGAAAATGTTTTTCTTTTTAAAGCCTAAGGGTTTATTTGAACTGTACTTCTTAGACTTGAAAATCATTTCAGAATAATTCTTAATTTTTCTTTCTAAGAAGATGATTTTCAAGGCCTTCTCAATCTTTTTCTTCTCAAGGATAACATGATATTCCTTCAAATTTTCTAGTTGTTGAACCATTTTTTCATTTTCATTTTAGAAAGATACCTTCCTCTTGTTCACCTTAACTAGAAGCTTATTCATTTTCAATAATGTATCTTCCAGTTCTTCACACAAAGGCATGCTTTCATTTATCAATTCAACTTATGATTCATCAAAAGGGTTAACACAATGATTTTCACATAGATCACTGCATGCATGCTCAATAGGACTATCACAAAGATTATCAGATGATTTATCATATGATATGCTACAATGTTTTTCACAAGAACCATCACACACAATATTACCAGAACTGTCATTATATTCAATAAAATGATTCAGCACATGATATATCACAGAATTCAGTAACAAAATCATCAATCGATCTAGAGAGAGAATCATATACCTCCTTATTGATTTATAGCTCATTATTTACCTCCTCCTGATCATTTGAGCTCGGAGCATTCAAAGGAGTTACGATCTCCTTCTCCTAGGATTCTCCATATTTCTTTTATAGTTCATCCCAAATTTCCTGTGCACTATGACATTCCACACACTCAAGTAGAATATTAGAATCTAAAGCACAGTGTAATAAGTCCATGGCATATGAATTTTCATGCATTAACCTAATATTATTTTCATTCAAGGGCATATGAGTCCCATCAACAATCACCCACCAGGCCATCCAATCCATTGATTTTATAAATATGTTCATCCTAATTTTCAAGGTAGTGTAATCAACACCACAAAACAATGGAGGACACGAAGGTGACTATCCCTCACCGAATAGGGATACACCAAATTGAGTCATTGCAATCTTTTTGCAAAAACGTTTAATTCAAGTGCAACAAGACTCTGATACCAAATGTTATCTTTGGTGCAATCCCAAAACAGGGGGTGAATTGGGTATTAAACGTTTCTCTCCTAGGTTCAACTAGTTCATCTACCCTATGTTCAACGGAATTCAAATCATACGCATCATTCACACAATAACATATACGTGTGATAAATATAAAATGTGAAAATATAAATGGATACATGATATGTTATAGAGGTTCGGCCAACTGTGCCTACGTCTCTGCCTCTATCTCGCAAGCTCGAGGATTCCACTAATTGCTCACTTAATGGGTGGAGCGGCACCAATTACAACCAGGTCAATTAGCACAGGGTTGACCTCAACCTTTACAACCAGGTCAATTAACGGGGTTGACCTTAACCTACACGTTAACAAGATGGTGCACCTAACTCTCCTAAACAGGTCTAAACCAATCCAGGACTATTTCAAAGGGTTAGTCTCCTTCTTCAAGCCATGCTTGGAAATACAACAGTATTTGCTAAATCAATAAGATTGGTACAGTGATTGTGCTTTCATGCAAGGCAGATATGTACAAAATGCGCTCAGTTACATACACCACAAGATGATTTAATATATAAGCTCAGTGTGGCCTAAAATTTCAACTCTCAAATGTATTTGTTATCAGTGTAAAGAGTGTGTGAGAGTATCAATAAGCAATCTTTGTGTCACAAGATATTCAAGCAATGTGCTCAAACAAAGATATCAATCAAGCCTCAAGAATATCAATCAATAGGATATCTTAATCATGTGAAGATTAGATAATATTTATGCTTGGTTTGCAAAGGATATATAATCTTTGTATTCAGCAAAATGATATGCAAGTTAGTGAATATTGCAACAAAGATTAATATCACAAACACAAATATCATCTCAAAAATATCGAAATAAATCACACAAGATATTTGAGAATGTTTTTGAAAATGTTTTTGTAACCCAAAACAAAATACAAGCTTCCTAAGATAGTGCAACACAAATGCAATACTCAAAAGGTAAGGCAAGTCTTCTTAGGATAGGCTTATAAGCAAAGCCCCCTAAGAACACTTAGGTTTATCTCTCCTTGAAAATTGATTCAATCAAAACACGAATGGGAGAGCAAACCTATTAAAACCAACACTCAAACAACTTATAGAGATTTTAAGCAATCGAAGAGGGTAAGTATGAGTGATTAGAGTACAAAAACGAGTAGCAGAATTTTGAAGAGTGAGAGAATTTTTTTTTTTACTTGAGTTTCTTGATCACTCTTTAATTTTCCCAAATAAAGGGGTATTTATAGACACCCCATGAATTATAACCGTTGGGGACAAGTCTGGAATTATTAGAAAAGATTAATGACGTTTTATTTATTATAACCTTGTTTAAAATATTTAACCACGATAAAAAATTCAAGGCAACCCGAGAGCACGGGTCAACCAGAAGACTTTCGGTCGATCGAAGCTCATATGGCTCGGTTGACCGGACCAATTTTGAACTTCAAGGTCAGTCGACCATGAAGGGCAATTTTTCCAAAATGGCGCGGTTCGGTCGACCAGGATGAAAATGAACTATCCAGTCAACCGAGAGTCAAATGAACTGTCATGGCTCAGTCAACCGAACTGTGGTCAACTAGTTGACCCAGACCAGATTCAGTCAACCAAAGGAAAAATGACTTGTACAAGTCGATCAATCGAAAGTGCATAACTTGTGCATTTCGGTCCTATCACATTCACCCGAGATTCAAATGAACTGTCATGGCTTGGTCAATCGAACTATGGTCAATCGATTGACCCAGACCAGATTAGGTCGACCGGAGGCAAAATGACCTATATAGGTCAGTCAATCAAAAGTGCATAACTTGTGCATTTCGGTCCTATTTCAATACACATTCACCATATTCAAGTTCCTATCCCAAATAAGTGCAAGGGTGAGTGTCCTAGGGTCTATTTAGGTCCAATTTTAGTTACATTTTAGTTTTAAGCTTACCTATTAGACCATGCATGTGGGGTATGTGATTATTACAAGTAAACTCCCTAATTTACTATTATAGATCAATTACGTAAATGAAATATATATATTATAACTCAAAGGAATTTGGTCTTCAATCTTCACCTGCTCTATGTGCATTTTGATCTTTTAGGCTCCTGCACAAAGTCTCAAACACCCATTGGATACAATGAGTATTTGTCATAATCAAAATCGGATGTGACCTATAAGGTCAATAGAGAATCTTAAAGGAGAGATGAAAGAGGCTTATTTCGTAAAGGGTAGACGAATGGACAGGCGTTTGGGGCTTTAAAAATAGTGTTTTTTATGTTAAATGAATGTAAATAGCCACAAGACAAGTGTTTATCATCAAGGTAACAGTTGTCTATCAACTGTCTTTCCAGATAGGCAGTAGCTTGTTCGGTGCCTGCCTGGTGTCTGGCAATCGTCTGCCCGAAATAAAATTCTCTCTTTTAGTTAACTTCTTGTATATGTAACATGCTCAATTCCCATCGAATAAACACAAATTGATCTTCAGCTAGTGATTTGGTGAATATATCAGCTAATTGATCGTGAATGTTAATGAATTCAAGAACTATTTTTTTCTTATCTACATTGTCTCTTAAAAAGTGATGACATATATCAATATGCTTTGTTCTTGAGTGTGATACTGGATTTTTTAAAATATTTATAGAACTTATATAGTCACACTTTATAGGAATTGTTTGGTATTGAATTTTGAAGTCCCTTAATTATTGTTTCATATATATAGTCTAAGCACCACAGCTCCTAGCTGCTATGTATTTTGCTGTAGATAATGTTATGGAATTTTGTTTTTGTGAAAACCAAGAAACTAGTGAGTGTCCTACAAAGTGACAAGTTCCACTAGTGCTCTTTCTATCTATTTTGCATCCTGCATAATCCGCATCTAAATAACTTACCATTTCAGAATCAGTTCCTTTTGGATACTATAGTCCTAGATTGAGTGTGCCTAGCAAATGTCTAAGTATTCGTTTAACCGCGATTTGATATGACTCCTTAAGAGCCGATTGAAACCTAGCGCACATACATACACTAAACATGATATCCAGTTTACTTGTTGTTAGATATAGTAAGCTTCCTAACATTCCTCGGTAGTGTTTGGTATCTACTTGTTTTCCATTTTCATCCTTGTCGAGACTCGTTGAGGTGCTCATGGGAGTTCCTATAGGTTTGCTTTCTTCCATATCAAACTTCTTTAACACGTCTTCAATATATTTAGTTTAATTTATGAATGTTCCATTTTTAGCTTGTTTAATTTGTATCCCTACGAAGTAGTTTAACTCTCCTATCATGCTCATCTTAAATTCTTTTTGCATAGACTTGGCAAATTCATTACACAAATCTTCATAAGTTGCTCCAAATATAATGTCATCAACATAAATTTGTATTATAAGTATATCTTTATTTTTTATTTTTATAAATAGAGTGTTATCTATCTTTCCTTTTGAAAAATTGTTTTGGAGTAGGAACTTGCTTAGTCTTTCATACCTAACTCTAGGAGCTTGTTTCAATCCATATAAGGCTTTAGTTAACTTGAACACAAGATTTGGGCTTTTAAAGTCTTCAAATCTTGGAGGTTATTTAACGTAAACTTCTTCATTTAATTCCTCTTGCATGGATAGCACCCAAGATTCATCCTCTATAGCTTCACTCACATTCCTAGGTTCTTCTTGTGATAAAAATGCAAAATGACTAACCATGTTCCTAAGAGAGGATCGAGTGGCTACTCCACGTAATGGTTCTCCTATTATTTGATCTATGGGATGATTCTTTATGTATTTCCATTCTCTAGGTGGTGCATTTACCTCAGTTATAGTTTCTTCAATTTCAATGGATGGTTCTCTAAGTTTATTTTTATTTTCTGAATCATTCTCAATTGATAGTTCTTTTAGTTCCTTGTTTAATTCAGGTTCATCTTCATCAATTCTTTTGAGGAAGGGATTTGTCTCATCGAACACTACATGAATAGATTCTATGACCGTCAATGTTCGTTTATTAAATACTCTATAGGATTTACTATCTAAGGCATACCCTAGGAAGATACTTTCATCAAATTTTACATTGAATTTTCCTAAATGCTCATTGTCTCTAAGCACAAAACACTTACAACCAAAAACATGAAAATATGGTATGTTTGGTCTATGGCCATTCCATAACTCGTAAGGAATCTTATTAAGTGATGGTCTAATTAGAACTCTATTTAGTACATAGCAGGCGGTATTCACTGCCTCGACCCAAAAGTATTTGGGTAAACTATGCTCGTTAAGCATAGTTCTGGCCATTTCTTGTATAGATCTATTCTTTCTTTCAACTACGCCATTTTGTTGTGGTGTTCTAGGAGCTGAAAAATTACGGGAAATTCCTAATGAGTTGCAATAGTCTTCCATGCCTTGATTTTTAAACTCTCTACCCCTATCACTTCGAATTTTGGTAATTGTGTATCCCTTTCCATTTCGTACTCTCTTGCATAGATTTATAAAATTTTCACATGCTTCATCTTTATGACCTAAGAATAGTACTCATGTGTATCTTGAGAAGTCATCAACTATGACAAAAGCGTATGATTTTCCTCCTAAACTTTGAATTTGGTTTGGTCCAAATAAGTCTAAGTGCAACATTTGAAGTGGCCTTGTAGTGGAGATCTCTTTCTTCTTCTTAAAGCTTGTTCTTTCTTGTTTTCCTAGTTGGCATGCATCACAGATTTTATCTTTCACAAATTTTGTCTTGGGCAGTCCCTTAACTAATTTTGAAATTAAATCCATGTTTGCGTGTCCTAGTCTCCTATGCCAAATCCAACTCATTTCATTCATAGCAGATAAGCATGTTACACTTTGTGAAGTTAAGTTATCAAAACTTGTGGTGTATACGTTTTCATGTCGCTTAGCAATGAACAGTATTTTATTATTAGTTTTGTGTTCAACTATGCACCTATCATGTTCAAATGATACTTTGTAGCCTTGATCACATAGTTGACTTATGCTCAATAAATTGTGCTTTAGACCTTCAACTAATAAAACATCATCAATAATGAGTGAGGAATCATTACCGACTTTATCAACACCTGTGATCCTTCCCTTAGCATTATCTCCAAAAGTAACAAACCCTTCATCCTTGATTGTGAAGGATGTGAATTTTGATTTGTCTCCGGTCATGTGGCGTGAGCATCCGCTATCCATATACCATCTATCTTTTGAAGATGTGGATCTTAAGTAAATCTAAAAAACACAATTAAACAACTAGCTTTGGTACCCAGATTGTCTTAGGTCCAGGAGGGTTAGTGCTAGTTCGACCTTTCACCTTCCATACTCTCTTAATTTTTACATCTTTATTTTTTAACGGACAATCAAATTGTATGTAACCCAACCTTCTACATTTAAAGCATGTAGTATATCTATAATGATTCTTAGTTGGAACAAATGACTTTGCTTCTTTTATGAAAACCCCATGTAAAGTTGTCTTTTCCTTATATTTTCTTTACCATTAAAACCGAGCCCTTCCTTTTCTAGAGAATTTCTTTGAGATCCTAAGATCTTTTCAAAATTGTTTTGTCCTTCAGTAAATTTACAGATAATTTAAAATTTTTCTTTCAAGTCCTTTTCTAACTCCTCAATTTTCAACTCTTTATCCTTTATGAAAGATGCGCGGGATTCATTTTGGTGTTCAATAAGATTTGAAAGTTTTTTGACTTTGCATCTTAACTCAAAAATTTTCTTTGTTTTCTTCTCAAACATTTTAATCGTGTATAGGTATTTTTGTTTCAGTTCATCATATGACATCATATCATTTTCATTTTCAGATTCACTGGAGTAGTATGAAGATGATGAATGAGATGATTGTACCCCAAAGTCATCATGTGCCATTAGACACAGATTGGCAACCTCGTCGTCGTTGGATTCATATTTTGAACTGCTAGTGCTGTGTGTATCTCAGCCGACTTTCAGCGCCTTCTTCTTTTTCTTTGAAGCTTTTATGAGTTTAGGGCACTCGAGCATGATGTGTCCAACTTGTCGGCAATTGTAGAATGTTGGTGGATCCTCCTTCTTTTTATTTATGCTTTGCTCTCCTCTTTCTAATTTAGAGTTCCGAAATTTTCTGTTGAACTTTTTGCTCTTCTTTAAGAACTTTTCGAACTTCTTTGTTAGCAAGGTCATGTCATCATTCGTTTCGAAATCGCTTCCTTCACTTGAGTAGCTTGATGATGCCTTAAGTGCAGTGACCTTCTTAACTTTGCTTTGTTCATTTTTCCTCTCATTTATCGCCAGCTCATAGGTGATAAGTGATCCAATGAGTTCGTCCACGACATCTCCTTAAGATTTCTCCCTTCTGCTATTGCAGTAGCTTTAGTTTCCCACATTGGAGGTAATCCCCTGAGTATTTTCCTGGTCAATGCATAAGAAGGGTAAGTTTTTCCAAGAGCATTTAAAGAGTTAATGATGTGTGTGAATCTAGTGTACATGGATTGTATGGATTCATCAACCATCATTTTAAATTCTTCATATTCACTAGTGAGCATGTCTATCCTGCTATCATTTACTTCCTTAGTGCCTTCATATGTAACTTCTAATTTTTCCCAAATTTCTTTAGCTGAGTTACATGCCATTACCCTGTTAAATTCATTGACATCTAGTGCACAGAAAAGTATATTCATGGCAGTGGCATTACTTTGAACTAACTTCCAATCCTCTTTAGTATATTCATCTTCAGTTTTAGGTACATTAATCTTATCAATTATTTTCATGGGAATGTGATTTCCCCTAGTCACTTAGTCACAATTTTCCAAACCTTCCAATCTACGTTTAGTAGATATATGTTCATCCTACGTTTCCAATAGGTGTAATTTACACCACAGAAAATAGGTGGTCTAGCGGATGAGTGTCCCTCACCAAATGGAGTTACACCAATGTGTGTCATGTGATCGTTTTACAAATTAACAATTACGTCTATGTAAACCCTCTCTAATACCAAATGTTGATTAAGGTGTAATCCCAAAAGGGGGGTGAATTGGATATTAAAAAAATTTAAGCCACTTAATTTCTTTTTACACGCTTCTTATAAATTTACCAACTACTTCTTGTTGCCCAATTATGTATGTGTGTGGCAATCCTATCTATTAATGCAATATACTCAATTTAAATATAATGCGTAAAATAAAAAGTTGAGGGAAGAGAGAAGACAAACGCGATTTTACGAGGTTCAGCCGACTTGGCCTACGTCCTCACCTTGAGCAACCACTCAAGGATTCACTAAAAACCCTGCTCCTTAAAGTGGGACGGAGCTTCCCTTACAAACCGCTGCTCACAAGAGGTACAGCTCCCTCCTTATCCACTGCTTACAAGAGGTACAGCTTCCTCTTCACACCCAGTTCACAACCCGAACCGTGTTTACAATGAAATCTGAAAATAACACTCAAAACAATGCTTCTAACAAAAGCGTGTGAGAACAATTCAATTTCCTATCACATTGACATATGATATAATTTGAAGCTCGTGAACGTATGAAAACGATAACCTCGTTTTATGTATGATATGTGTCAACACACAAATTCGTATTTAATCAAAACGCTTTGGAGTCAACTAAGGTTCTTGATTCACTTTATAAAGATGCACAAGTATATTTGAAGCGAACTAGTTAGGAAAAAAAACTGTCTTGAATACAAACACAATAAACTCACAAAGTTTCTTTCAAAGTTCAATCTTTCCACCAAACTAGGTTTTTCAATAAAAAGGCCCTATGAACAAAATATATATATTTTTATATACTCTTGAATCCAACAATCAATGAACCAAGCTAACAAGACTTTCTCACAAAATGATTTTTACAAAAAACAACTTTTATATGTGTATGCAAACTTAAGATCTAAGAACTTTTTCTAAAGATACTCAAAAAAACACAAGATGTGATGAAAGGTTCTTGAGAAATAAAAACTTGAAAGATCAAACCTCACTAGACAATTGAGGTACAGTTGAAAGAGATAATGAAACCCCATTGATTTTCTGAAGAGATTTGCCTAATGAAGATGAAAGGAGTGCAGAAAATCAGCTCTAAGGTTCAAGCCTTGCAATGAGATGTATATTTTTCTTGTTGTGTATCTTCGCTTGCTTCTAGGGTTTAGATATTTAGTATATATAGTAAATGACCCTTAGGATTGATCTCAGCCATTGGATCAATCAGATGGCTCGCGAGTTCACTTAATAAAAATCTGGTTTTTAGCAGCCCTGCGACTTCAGGCACCTGAGAGTAAAGGCCCAGGCGACTGAAGTTCCTTAAGCCTTGAAAAAATCATGTTGGAATACAGGATCAAGCAACCAAAGTGGTGACTTCAAGCACCTAAGGTTCCAAGGTCAGGCGACCGAAGAGCCTCGGCCAGGTTCTATCTTCTCTATTTAATTCTTCAAACTACTGAACTTAATCTTCAGGCAACCGAAGAAATTCTTCAGGCGCCTGAGGTTTGAGTTTAGGCGACCGAAGTCCCCATTTTCTCAAATTTTCATTTCTAATTAAAAATCTGCTTGGCTCCTTTTCTTGAGTCTTTCATAAAACATATTTTTCATGATTTTGAAAACATTTCAAGGTCCATGAGAGTTTCCTAATGATGTACATGAAATGCATGAATCCTAAAACCATTCTAAGTTATAATGAACCTCAAATTAAATCATACGAAAATGTAAGTACATGAGTTCTAAATACTCTTTCCCAAGATATTCTTGAACTTTGCCACTTGCATCTTGATTCTCGTACTCTTTGAGTTCCATGGATCTTGCCAAGATTTGTTAACTTTCTGTGCATATTTAGTATAAGTCCTATTCACAAACTCAATGCACAAATACTTGGGATAATATGAGTACAAGTAGTTCAGATGATGAATCAAGTGACCAAGAGGTTGCTTACTATATGGCATGGGATGATGAGGAAAGATCCTCATCCGAATCAATTAATGATTCTTGCAATGATTCTTCTAAAGAATCCAATGGTGAATGTATGCCTTCTTATGAAGAACTTCAAAATGAACTATTTAAGGTACAGAAGATCTTAGTTAATGTGTATAAATGATACACGTTGTTGAAAAACAAGAATGAAGGTGTAATGAAAGAGTTGGAATCTTTAAGACTTGCTAAAAGAGAAAAAGATTTAAAAATCAAGAAATTAGAAAGTAAGAATGAAAAGGTGATAAAAGAACTAGAAGTTCTAAATTCCAAAACTTCCATGGATAATGAAAAAGACTTATTTATTTGTGAACTAGAAAATATAATTACCAAGATGTCTCAAAAACAAGAAAAGCTACAAGAAAAGGGCAAAAATATACCAAATTCATAAATCTATGATCTCAATAGAAGAATTGAGGATCAAGAAAAAATAATCTACAACCTCACTAAAGGAAAAGAAAATTTTGATAGAATGATTGGTGCACAAAGAATGTCTTTAAATAAAGAGGGCATTGGGTTTAATGGAGTTGAAATACAAAGAAAAAAAACCTCTATATAAGGTATTTTACAAAAGCCTCCAAAAACTATGCTAGCATCTCCTCTAATGCTTATACTCACACTATATGCTTCCTATGTAAGAAGAAGGGACACATAAAGTTCGAATGTCCATTAAAGAGAAAAGATGTGAAAATTAAACAAGTTTAGAAAGTAAAAGAAACATCTCTTGTTAAACTATCCGGACCCAAGAAAGTATGGGTACACAGATAAAATACTAGTTCATAAACCATAGATTTTAGGTATAAGTATTCTCTTCTTAGGAGTTACGAAAGCTAAAATTATGCTTAAATGAAATGGATTAATAATGACTCAACAACCTATAGAATTTAAGTTTGGCAATGCTAAATGAAATAAAGTGATAATTATAAATAAGCTCTGATAATAGACATGCTTAACTCATAAAATAGAAATAGATATGTCTACCTTAAAGATTTGATGCATAATTTGAAAGTCTATATTAACTATGCATATCATGGTGCATATTTCAGCTATAGCTAAAAGGGATGATAAGACATAACCTTAGATGAACCGTTATAAGTACTTAAGGTTGGAATTTTTTTATAAGAGCACAACATTTAATATTTGCACATACTTTAGATTTAGAAAATCAATCACTAACAAAGCTTATAAGTGAAAAATATGAAATACGGCAGATTAAAGTATTATAGATGCAATGAAATTGTTTTATGCTCATAGCATATGGCTGACTCAAGAAGAAAATTCTCCTTGATCAAATCTATGGAAAATTATTTTATAAAACAAGGATATTAGACATGTTGAAATAGGGGATAAGGATGAGTTTCTGAACTTATTGAGACTTATCATATTGAAACAAATGAAAATAATATTGTTGGCCACAATCAATGGATGAATTGTCCAAGACTTATTTGTCTTGTGTTGTACCTTGCATTAGAATGCATATGCTTGTTGATAACCTTCTTTATTAATGTCAAAAATGGAGAGAGAGAGAGAGAGAGAGAGAGAGAGAGAGGAGAGAGAGGAAGAGGGAGTGAGAGAGAGGAGGAGAGAGAGAGAGAGAGGAAAGTGAGAGAGAGAGAGAGATGAATTGAAAAATTGGTATCTATGAACATAAATTGATATCCATAAGCAGCTCATGATATAATATTACTATTGGTATCTATAAAAATATATTGGTATCCATGAGTATGTTAATTGATACTTGAGCAAGACAACATATTTGTATTCACAAGACTTGTTATGATATTTATGATATTGATATAATATTGGTTTTATTTTTGATATTGGTATCCATGAGCGCTTAATTGAAATAATTAATATTTGAAGCATAATTGGTATCTTCATAATGCATAGTTTTTACTTCAAATGAAAGATTGAATTTATTGAATATGAAATACATTTCATTTATGAGGAGTTAGACTTGTTAAATAATGATATCATGATCATTGAAAAATTATGATATACAATCATTTGTATTTTCTCATGCTACTTTGGATATTGTTGTCTATCTTATTATGCATGATAAATTCAAAATTTCTATTTTGAGTCTTCACTAGATCTATATTTTTTCTTATGGTTGCTCAATGCCTTAGTATTTATATATTTTTTCTTGATATCTTACTCTTTTTTATTGATGTCAAAAGGAGGAGAAATTTTGGGCAAAAATTGAGCATAATGCTGCATACTTAAAGTTGATATATTGGTATCTTGATCTTGAATTATGTGATTTTGATATATGATATCTTGATCTTGAATTATGTGATTTTGATATATGAGCATGATAATGATATTGAAATTAATATTGAACTTGATCTTGATATTGCAAATATTGTTAAGTTAATGCTTATTACAGGGGTCTTTTTAAGGCTTACTCAATTTTTTACTCTTTGTTTGTCATCATCAAAGAGGGGGATTTTTTGCCTTGCAAGGCTTAAAATCTTGTTTTGATGATAACAAATCAGAGAAACTTAACATATTTGGTTGAGTGATGATGTGACAAGACTCAAGAAAAGGAATACAAGGTCAAGTGCTTACAAAGATCAATGAAAGCTTATACTCCAAAGAAAGATAATCAAATGAAGTTTTAAAGGCATGAATTCAAAGAAGAACTAATAAAGCTTGAAGATCATGAGAGTGTGATAGAGAACTTGCTAAAAGCTTAAAGAATATTGAAGCTTGAAGACAAGATGGAGCTAAAGAAAGACAAGCATGAAGACTCAAGTGCTTAGAAAGTCAAAAGTCCTAATAAATCTTTATGTAAGTACTTCGTATTTAAATATCTTGGGAAATATGTTGAAAGCTCTTTTAAGGGTAATTATGGACTTGGAAACCTTATTTCAAAACCCCAAAAAAAATTTTACCAGTTAACAAAGCAAGAGAGCAAACATGTTTTTTTGAAAAAAAAAATGAAAAATCTAAAAAGCGACTGTTGATACGACTAAGGACCACCCTCTGAAGACTAAATAAATACTTCAAAAGATTAAAGAAAAAGTTAAGTCTACTGAAGAATATTCTGGAGAAATCTTGAAGAGGTAGTTGACCCTCGGAAGACTGAACCCTCAGCTCAGTCGTCTAAGCTGGGACTTCAGAACTCTTAACCTACAAATCAATTGTCTGACCCTGTGTCTAGTTTGTATTTTTCCATTGTGTTAATTAACATCTGAAGACTGAACCCGATACATCAGTCGTATGAACACTATTAACGGTTAGAAATTTTAAATGTTTTAAATTACAAATAAAGGTTTCTTGTGCCCCAAATTTTCTAAAAACTTGGGAGATACTCCAAGTAATATTGGGCGACAAAAAATAACTTTTCTAAGCCTATATATGCATGGTTTTGCAAATCAAATAAAAATATAGAACAAAAGAATTGAAAAATCTATTTCAAAAGCTGAAAGCACATCTTGTTATCTTGCTGCTCTCTCTTACTAAACTCTTTATACAACTGAATTGCTGAATTTCTAAAGCGCTGAACATCCTACTACTATGAGGAATTAATCTTGAAAATAAAAACTAATTTCATTGATTAAATTCAATAACCATACAATATATATACTCTCAGATTAACAATTATAACAGATTCATGTATGAATCTTGAATACATAACAAATTTTCTATTTGAAGCTTGCTGATGGGCTACTGGCATGAACTAACTGCTACTGCTATGATTTGACTTTTCATACTCCCCCTTAAGATGGACTGATGAAGAACAGTGTTAAACATTCCCATCTTGGATATTAATTCTAAAAATTGTTTATAACCCAATGCCTTAGTTAACAAATCTGCCAATTGACAATGAGTTCTCACATGATTCGGTTTAATCACCTTAGCCAACACCTTGTCCCTTACAATGTGACAATCAATCTCCATATGTTTGGTCCTTTCATGGAAAACTGGAATGGACCCTATGTGCAAAGCTGATTGGCTGTCACAAAACAACATTGCTTCTCTATCATGCCTAATCTGCAAGTCCCTTAGAAAATAAAGAATCCCTACGATTTCACAAGTTGCTACAGCCATAGCTCTGTACTCTGCCTCAGCTGAAGACCTTGACATAGTAACTTGTTTCTTTGATTTCCAAGAAATCAATGAATCTCCAAGAAAGATGCAATATCCTATAATAGATCGTCTTGTATTTGAGCATGATGCCCAATCTGCGTCACTGTAACCTTTAACATGGAGTTCCGATTTTGCAGAAAAAAATACTCTTTCCCCTGGTTCATTTTTAATATAATGAAGTAACTTAAGAGCAGTTGCATAATGAGGCTTTCTAGGTTTTACCATGAATTGACTGAGCTTGTGAACAGAAAATGTAATGTCAAGCCTAGTAATAGTTAAGTATAATAACCTGCCAACTAATCTTCTGTATTGACTTGGATCATTTAACACATCACCTTCATGTTTGCTAAGTTTCAAAGTCGGATCCATAGGAACTTTGGCTGGTTTGCATCCTAGTAGGCCAACATCTTCCAAAATTTATAGAGCATACTTCCTTTGACACAAGAAAATGCCTTTGGCCGTTCTTGCTACCTCTAAACCAAGGAAATAACTCAAATTCCCTAAATCTTTCAATTTGAACTTATGATTTAACAAAACTTCAAACTCCTCAACCCCCTTTTGATCATTGCTTGCAATTAGAACATCATCAACATAAACTAGCAACACAATAAATGAATCTCCTTGTTGCCTAGTGAATAAAGAGCAATTAGCCTTGGATTGAACAAAACCAAGATCAATTAATGCAATTGAAAACTTAGAGAACCACATTCTAGAAGCCTATTTAAGACCATAGAGTGATTTATTGAGTTTACAAACCAATTGAGGCTACTCCCCCTAGATATGAATAACCTGAAATTGCTCTCCCTTGCTGTGAAAATATGGTGGAAAAGACATGCAAACCTCTTCATTCAAATCTCCATGAAGAAATGCATTATTTACATCAAGTTGGTTGAGAAACCATCCTTTCACAGCAGCCACAACAAGTATAGCTTTGATGGAGCCCATCTTAGCAGCTGGTGAGAAAGTATCAATGTAATATAGGCTCTCCTTTTGGGTGAAACCTTTGGCAACCAACCTAACCTTATACCTCTCAATATAACCATTTGATTTGTATTTCATTTTATATACCCACTTACAACCAATGGACTTCTTACCAGGTTGCAAGGAAGTAACAGTCCAAGTATTATTAGCTTCCAAGGTTGAAATCTCAGCATCCATGGCAGCCTGCCATTTGGGGTTACCAACAGTGTGGTGATAAAAAATAGGTTCAAACATAGAAGAGATGGCACAACAAAAAAATTTATATGAAGGAGATAGGTTATTGTAAGACAAATAAGATTGAATGGGATGAGAAGTACCTGAAGCATGTATGGAAGATCTTGGAATGGCAGCTGATGTGACTTGATTACAGTGATAAGCCTCAAGGTAAGATGGTGGTTTAGTATTCTTGGTAGACCTTTTAAGAATAATGGGTTGGTAAGATGTATCAGAAACACCATGTGTATCAGGAAATTCATGAATATTTTCATCAAAATCTTAATGAATTTGAGCAATGGTGTCACTAGAAATAGGTAAAGAAGAAGAAGAAGAGACAGTCAGAGACTTAGAATAAGGAATAGAAGGAAAAATAGGTAAAGGAATAAGATTGTCAGATTTAGAAGAGTTGTTTAAAGCAAAAGGAAAACTTGACTCATGAAACACAACATCCCTATACAAAAAAATCGTATGAGCAAAGAGCTTGTAACCCTTGACATTGAATGGATATACTAGAAAAACACACATTCTGGCTCTAGGAGTGAATTTGTGTTTATGAGGACTGATATTGGTACCATAACACAAACAACCAAAAATACTAAGATGTGAATAGGAAGGATGTTTGTGAAATAGAAGTTCAAAAGGTGTTTTATGATTCAGAAAAGGGGATGTAAGTCTATTTATTATATAGACTGCAGTGAGGACACAATCACCCAAAAAAGAGAGAGGAACATTGGAAAGAATTTGTAATGCCCTAGCAGTAGCAAGTATGTGTTGATGCTTTCTCTCCACAACTGAATTTTGTTGTGGAGTGTAAACACAACTCAATTGATGAATAATTCCTTTAGAGCTGTAAAAATCATTAAAGCAAAATTCTACGGCATTATCATATCTAATGGATTTAATCTTGGTTCCAAATTGAGTCAGAATCATGTTATAGAAAGATACAATAAGTGGTCTAACTTCTAATTTATTTTTGAGCAAGAAATCTCAAGTTGCTCTAGAAGCATCATCAACAATAGTGTGAAAGTAATTATGACCATTAGGGGTTAAAACGGAAAAAAGGACCCCAAACATCCATATGAACAAGATGAAAAGGATAAGCATATTTATTATTATTGAAAGGAAAAGGAATTCTTTTCTGTTTTGCCAAAGGACAAATAGTACAAAGTTTATTACAACAATTCTTAAGAAAAGGTAAAACTCTACCCAAAGAATCAATTTTTACATCAGAATGGTGCCCAAGCCTTGAATGCCAAAGTGAAAACACATTTAAAGAAAGAGAAGAAGAACAAACAGTAGAGAAAGCCTTGAGATTCTGCTTAGAAAGGAAATCAAAAAAAGATGCAGTGGCTTGAGAAAGGCTTGAATCTTGTAATAAGTACAAACCATCATGCATTTTGCCCATTCCAATCATGCTCCAACATGTAAGGTCCTATTGAAAAAAAAATTGTGACAAAAAAACAAAGCATATAGGTTGAGATTTGGTTAATACACTGACTGATAAAAGATTAAAAGCAAAAGAGGGTACAGAAAGAACATTGTGAAGGATTATATGGGAAGAAAGTTGGATAGTGCCAATGTGCGTAACAGTAGCTGCTTCACCATTAGGCCTTTTAACCATAGTATGTTCAATCTCACTATGAGAAGTTAACATTTGAATGGAACACACTATATGATCATTTGCACCAGTATCAATAACCCATGTATGAGGATCATAAGCTTGTCTATTATTAGCTTTAGCCAAAAAAAAAAAAATGCTTGTAGTTACCTGCAACAACATTTGATGTACAAGACACAACATTAGCAACATGAAGTTCTTGATCTTTAGGCAATTGTGGAGTAGAACAAGAACCAATTGATGTCATAAGTTGTTGGTATTGGTCATGAGTGAAAGAACAACAACCAATTGATGTGAGAAGTTGTTGGTATTCATCATAAGTGAAAGTTGGAACTTGAGATATAGACTTTGATTAGGCATAATCAGTAATTCCAGTAGAATTATTCCTTTGAATAAGTTCAATATTAGAGGAAACTTGATGAGCAATGACATTTTTATTGTTCTTGAATTTGAATCCTGATGGGAAACCATGCGGCTTATAGCATTTGTCCAGAGTGTGGCCTAACTTTCCACAGTGAGTGCATAAAGGCCTTTCTTTACCTTTAAAATTAGTTCCTGAGTTCTTGGTTGCTAGACCAGTGGATTCAACTCTAACAACATTATGCACAGACCTCTGCATTTCTTCATTACAAAAAAATTGGTTTTTAGTGACGAAAGTATTAGTGACGAATTCAATTTCGTCACTAAAAGTCAGTATTAGTAACGATTTTTAATAACCGTCACTAATAGTTCAAGCATTAGTGACGGTTTTATCAGCCATCACTAATACGACACTATTATTGATGGTTTTAAAACCGTTACTAATACTTTTATCACTAAAAACAGCACAATAAAAATTTTCGCACAAAAATTTTACCGAGAAAATATTAGCGACTATTTTAGTATATTAGTGATGATTTTAGAACCATCACTACTAGTGTTTTTATTTAAAAAATATTAAAAAAGAAATGGCTAAGGGTATTATTGACGATTAGAAAAAACCGTCACTAATAATTGGTATTAGTGACAATATTCAAACCGTCACTATCAGTGCTTTTATTTTAAAAATATTAAAAAAGAAATAGTTAAGGGTATTAGTGACAGTTTGGGAGTACCATCACTAATAAGTGGTATTCGTGACGGTTTTAAAACCGTCACTACTAGCGTTTTTATTTAAAAAATTATTTAAAAAAACTAATTAAGGGTATTAGTGACGGTTATCACAAACCGTCACAAATAAGGGTTATTAGTGAAGGTTTTAAAAACCGTCACTACTAGTGTTTTTATGAAAAAAATTATTTTAAAAAATTAGTTAAGGGTATTAGTGACGGTTTGGTTAACCTGTCACTTATAATGGGGTATTAGTGACGGTTTTGGAACCGTCACTACTACTTCAGAGTTTAATTCCAAAAAAAAAAAACCCTAATGGCCCCTAACCCGTGCCACAGCTCTTACCAAGGCCTCCCTCATCTCTGACCTCTCAGCTCTCCCTCTCTCAAATCTCAATCCTCTTCTCTCCTTTGGCGCGCTGCTATCTGCCGGACCTACCAATGCTACGAGCCTATGAAGTGCGAACAATCCCCAACTCGAGTCGTCATCTTGTCTAGGCTCCATGGACCACAGCCACAGGCATCATTCATCCCCGTCATCTCCTCCAGGCTTCAGCTGCTCCACGGTAAGATACGACGCATTTTATGTTCTTTTTTTTTTTGTGGGATACTAGGGTTGGTTCTGGGGTGGTAGCCTTCTGGTTCGTTTGCCTATTATGTTTGTCTAAAGTTTCTTGGTAATGGTCAGTTGTGGGTTTTTTATGCTCATGGGCCTTTTTGTCATGGCCATAGGTCTGGTTTTTGGGAGGAGCTTTTTTATGTTTTTCTATTTTGCTCCTCTTGATGGGTTTTAGGAGAGTAATTTATTGTCATTTTATTTTGGTCTGAGAAATTCGGAGGTTCCATGATCACCTCTAGCATGCAATGTCCTGATAGATTTTTCAAGGAGTGCAGTCTTTGTGATTTTACTTTGTCTAATGCATGATATATATATATATATATATATATATATATATATATATTAAGAAAAGATAATACGTACAACGCAAGTAAGCAGCAAAGGGACATTTGAAAAGAAAAAAAAAAAGGGTGGTTCACTTTGCATGATTAATTAATGTGAACCAACAAGGTTGTTGCAGTCAAGGAATTACACTGGACTAAAACTTCTTTTTTGAATTCCTGATTGAAGTACTACTACTCCAAAACTATAACAGCAAATGAAAAGACCGAATCAATAATTATGACAAGCTGATAGATTATATATACACAACACCCGCAATGATCGAACTCACTTAATTGCTTAGGTAGCTAGATAGCTAGCTAGCTAGGTCTCATATATAAATATGCATCTTATCTACCTGTTGTGTAAAGGGTCAAGACAAGATGGGACTGCTCTCAGTTCTTTGGCTTGATAATTTGCTGCAGCAGCTACATTAGCCCTTCTACTCCCAAAGTACTGCATTTGCTTTTCCATTGCTTCCACCATTGTGTCTTTCATTAGATATCTAGCTCCCACCACCACTCCTTCCTAAAACAAAGCTAACATACCCATCAAAACCACTACAACAAGAAACCCAGCCTTACAACTCCTTGATATGAACATAGCTTCTTCTTCAACACCCGCAAGTTCATAGAGAGAGAGAGAGAGAGAGAGAGAGAGAGAGAGAGAGAGAGAGAGAGAGAGAGAGAGAGAGAGATTGAACTAGTTGAAGAGTAGATACATGCTGGAATTAATAGGGGAGGAGAGCTGAGGTGATTGGGGACCTGGTCAAATTCTCAAGCAAGCTATCTAGCTAGCTACCGTTTTTGAAAGGGACTTATTTAGAATCTGTGGTCTTGACTCTTAAGGTACATATATGTATTGAAGAAATGACATTTGGAGTATGCTTGAGGTTTGCACCTGGGTGGGCAGAGATTTTATGTTCTTGAAGTAGCAGCCTTGTGTAGAGCTAGTCTATAAATATAACCAAATTAAATATACCTTGAGTGTACTACTAATGTGTCCAAAACTCATGACCCACCGTTTTAGTATATACCCTAGCCCACAGTAGTCAAACCACCCTTTGAGCATATATATATATATATATATATATATATATATATATATATATATATATATATATATAAACACACACATGATCAGTAAGACTACCAAACAGGATCCTTTATTTTTATAGATGATAATTTCTTGTGTCAGCAACTGTTAGGTTCATAATACTACTGTTGATCTTGTGGTTCACACGAGAGATATTATTCAATATACTAATGGATTTCATGGGATATTAATTTGTTCTTAAAAAGAGTTTCGTATGGATGGGAAGAGTCCCAAACTAATGAGACCCACTTTCTATACTTCGCCAATTACATTCTATTTTACAATGGATCTCATTGAAGTTCATTATAAGATATAACATAACATGGCCTAACATTTGTTAGTGTGTGGTCATAAGACACATTGTTTACATCCATCGTGATAGTTCTTTATAAATTAATGCTAGTAGAAAGTAAGACAAAGAAATCTAAAAAAGAAAAAAGAAAATAAGTAAGATAGAGATAACACAAGAAAAATAGGATTTAGCGACTTAAATTAGCAACAGAATCTAACATCTTAGGCCCTATTTGGAACGTAGAGAAGAAGAAAATGGATAAATTTTAAATAATAGAATCTACCTTTTTATCAGGTAAAATGAGAAAGAAAATAGAATATATCTGGCAAATTAAAGAATAAAAGTATAGTTTCAAGATTCATTAGTTGAATCTTTATGTACGAAATTTTTTTAAGTGGTGAAGGGCAAAATAGAAGAGGAGAAATGCATAAAAAAATTTTGATAACCTTTTATCTTCATACTACATAATTAGAATTCGTTTGTGCATAGACAAGTGATTCAATTATACAATTTATATTATAAACTAATTTTTCTTTTCTTTCTTTTTCCTGGGCAGGTATTAAGAGTAAATGTTTGTTAGAATATAGATATAGAGTGATGAGAATAAGGCAAGAACAAAAATAATTAAAAATATAAATCAAAACGTGAACTATTTCGCAGGTTCCACAAAAATTGGATTGAATAAATATGAAAATAATTGTAAGTGATTGTAGCTATTGACTAGCAAATTTTATTAAGTTGGTTAACTAAACAATTATGATTAAAATGTCACATCCTTCATCAAGGATAGAAATCATAAAAGTACAACATAATAGGGTAGTAAATGTGGGTACATTTAGAGTCAAGACACTCCAAGTAACAACGCCGCGTGCGAGTTAGGTCTATTTGTTAAAAAAAAAAAATAGGTATGAATATCTCAATGTATTCATTCAATTCAACCAGAAAATAAAAACTCAGTTTAACATTAGTATTCAATATTTTCAATTGAATATTGTACTGGAGTTTGTTCAAAATGGGCTTCAATTTTTTTTTCTTGGCCACAGTTATTATTCATAAAAAATCTTGCGTACATACTCATCAAGATGGAGTTTGTGAATGGGAAAATAGACATTACTTGTCATAGCATGGTTTGTGCTCTTTCATATGCATGTTTTTATAATCCTCTAGACTAATGCTCTTTTTAAAGAATGTTTTTTGCTTAATGGGATGCCCTCCAATGTTTTAAGGGGACAAAACTCCCTTCTTTTTCATGTACTAAGAAACATCCATATTCTCTTTTATGCTTTATGTATTTCGGTACGACATGTGTTCTACTCTTGTTTCACATAATGGTTGGGACAAATTCTCTATTTGGGTTGTTAAATACATGCTTGTACCCTTAACTTCATATCAACATTGTTAATGTGACATCTCATATATTGTGTTTTTGTCTATGCCATGCTCATAGTGGCATAATTTGACTATTTTTACTATTGTTGAGATGTATCTCTATGAATCAAAGCTAAAAGTGACTATCAACTTAGTTGAAGTAACTCACCAACTTGTTTTTAACCATTGATTGGGAAAAAAAAAGAAAATCTGAAAGAGATCCATAGAGATTAACCTTGGAATAATTAATTATTTAATTACATAGAATCGTATAGTGATGATCTTTTCTATATTTTGTTTATTATTTTGAATATCACTTATAAGATTATGAACACATTCAACAAAATAAAAGAAAAAAAGGGAAAAAATAGAAGACAAAATAATTTACGTGATTCATATAGTGTTTATGTCAATAGAGTTGTTATAAAAATTTCTACTACTTCATGGATAAAATGTTTTAGTGTTTCGATCCTTGACTCCACATATAAATAATATTAATATATGAATTAAAAATAATATCATATACATGGACTTTGCATTGGGTTAATAAGAGTCATAAGACATCCATCAACCATGCATTGGGTTAATAAGAGTCATAAGACATCCATCAACCATGCATGCATCATTATTTTCACCATCACTGTCTTTGAGGAACATGAAAAATAAGATAATTACATCAAGGGAGAGTCCCATCTAAAGAGAAAAAACCAAAGAGGGAGAGAAGGAGGAGGGAGGGACACAGATTAAGGAAAGAAAGTCTTCAAGCCTTTGAGAGAGAAGAGGCTCTTGATTCGTCAAGTACATGTAATTTATTCTATGTATTTTTATCTAAAAATTGAAATTCTCAAAAGGTGTTCGCACCCGTAATGCCATAAGGCTTATGCTTGCCACTTAACGGGCTCGTATGCAAAATAATTAGGGTCATTTCAGTGGCATCGACGCAAAACCATTCAGAATGGTTACTATACATTCACTGTTTCATCGTACATAGGGGATAAATCAAAGTGCTTAAAAATTCAATGAGTATTAGCAAGTACTATAGACTAATAATAATTTGAACATGTCGATTATTTGTTTCATTTAAGATTTTAGACACTTTGTATTTAACCATTACTGAATTGTCCAATGTGGACAGTTTAGGAAGTTGTATTAACTCTTGTCAGTGTAACGCTTTTGGCATGTATTATAATTCGATCACGTTTTCGACCTTGTGTTATCTGGGTTGCCCAATAGTGGGTGTTGTTGACAATTGGCTGAGTGATGGAAAAACGAGAGGATGCACACTTCCCCATCTCATGATTTGGAAGCGACATGGGGGAAGATGCTGCTGGATAATTAAAGACATGACGAAAAGGAATTTGCGGAGTTGTTGACGTAAGTAATTGCAACATTCCTGAATGGGATAGATGTAACCTTTAGACGGGAGAAAGATGGTTGATTATAGGATTCACCAATGCCTGCGTCATAGATATTCTGACAATCGTAATCACCACCATTGATCTTGAACATGTTATAGGGCAATTAATGCAACCATGGATAAGAGTTGGAATGACGCTCGGGGTTCGGTTTGTCAGAAACGTGAAGAAGGGGTAGGGTTAATGATTCTAGAGTTCGCGAGTCCTTGTA